>NC_080713.1:5691198-5821198 GCF_019097595.1 Hemibagrus wyckioides
ACTAGCCTGTAAGCGATGCTGATGATGAAGATGAGGAAGAGGAGTGAGTAAAATGGATAATGCTGGTTCTTTTTGGGATGTGAAATTGTAAAAACTCATTGTTGTTTTCATTTTTATAGTTTGTATCATGGTCTGAATTTTTCCAGCTCACTTTTCCCCTACGAACAGAATAAGGAGCCAGCAGAAGCTGGAGACCATCTTGATTAAGTATTCATGGCACTATTAATGTACAGCTGCGCCCTGTAGCGCTAATCCAATAACTGCTGCATGATTTGACCATCAGAGAGATCGTTTTTCTCTCGCACATATTCGCCACGTGCCTGGCTCTCCCTGTGTAATTGACTGCGTGTATGGATTTTCAGATTTATGCGATTGGAGGGGACGTGTATGTGTGGGTGGGTGGTTGGTATCACGAGTGTGGGACGGATAGGGCACATGGATCACAATGAAATGTCTCCATCGGCCTACGGGGGCTGACCGTCAGAGCCTGGAAATATCAGTGGATTTATTACCTGAACCTGGCATGGCAGTATGGAGGAATCATGTGTTTTTTGGTAGCACCCGTCTACACACATTCAGTTCCTTTTCTCATGTAGAGGCTAACAAGAACCTGTTCCCAGGATATAATTGGTGTAATTACTCTATCTGCTTACTGTGACACACCAGTCTCTCCTAGTGGTGATTAATAAGCGTAGTTTGTGTTATATTCGAATTGGGGGTCGTCTCCATTGTGCTTACAGGTCGGCTTTTCTTAGTAATGTACCAGGAAAATTGTTGTTAGTGCTGACAATTTTATACAACTATTATATTATTACCAGCTTTTTACATGGTCTATATTCAAGCCAGGAAAGCAACGCGCTAACCCAAAGTCCACTACCTCTCAGGACCGAGTTGGTCATTAAAAACATCCATGCAGAAGAACCTGGGAGAACCCTGCTAATGTTACATCCTTATCATAAGATGGCGGCGTTTTAGGGGAACGCAGCAGACGAGGGGGACATGTGGTCTCCATATTAGAGAAATATTAAATTCTGTTCAATTTGATTTGATTCTGTTATTGCAAATTTAGAGGATCATGGCTGGTTATCAAACATGGCAAGACATGATGGAGCTCAAGTGTAGTGTTTATATTGTGTGTGTGTGTGTGTGTGTAGGCATGTTGTTATAGCTTGTTGGGGACCAAGTGACCAAAGGATTGTAAAATCTGACCATTTTGATCTTGTATGGATGACATTTGGCTGGTCCCCATGAGACAAACCCTTTTTTTTAGTGGCTAGCAATAAATAATTAAATAAATAAATAAACCGAGGCCAATTACTTTCTTTCGGTCACTGATGTTCCGATTAGGTTTTGTTTAGGTCAAGACATACGGTTAATTAAGTGCATTAATTATTGTCAATGCAACGTCCTCACCTTACAAGGATAGTAAGACAAACATATTTCCAAATCTCTCCCTTATTTCTCTCACACTCTCTTCATGCTGTCCTAATGCCTCTCCTCAAAAAATGTAGTATCTGTTAATTAAATAAAGATCATGCCCTACTAAAAAACATGCTGTTTGGATGAATAATTAAGTGGCGTGTTAAAACAATTAGATGACTTCAGAGTTAATCAGTAGCATTTCACAGGTAGCTCCTGGCGGTCTGGGTCTGAGAGGAGTTCTGACTTTGTCATTCACATTAACTTGCTATGTCCAGAGTGTGTCAGGGTGTGTTTGGGTCAACTATTGCCGGAGCAGGTTAAAGCCGAGTGCCATAACAGTGATGCTAGAGTGGTCGGTTTGCCAAATGTGTAAAGAAGTGTTTTCATAGAATCGGAATCTGCAGTGTGTTGAAGGGATGATGATGAGGGAGGAAGGACACAGGGGAAGTGATTGGGCTGTGGAGAAGATGCTATATAAGACGTATATATGCATTTATTTTTAAATCTTGGATATCTATTACATGCAATGCAAGGACAGAACACCACACGTCATTATAAACAAGTATACCTCGATCAGGCATAACATTATGAGCACTGAGAGGTGAAGTGAATAAGACTGATGATCTCCTCATCATGGCACCTGTTAGTGGGTGGGATATATTAGGCAGCAAGTGAACATTTTGTCCTCAAAGTTGATGTTAGAAGCAGGAAAAATGGACAAGCGTAAGGATTTGAGCGAGATTGACAAAGGGCCAAATTGTGATGGCTAGATGACTGAATCAGAGCATCTCCAAAACTGCAGCTCTTCTGGGGTGTTCCTGGTCTGCAGTGGTCAGTATCTATCGAAAGTGGTCCAAGGAAGGAACAGTGGTGAACCAGCGATAGGGTCATGGACGGCCAAGGCTCATTGATGCACGTGGAGAGTGAAGGCTGGCCCGTGTGATCCGATCCAACAGACGAGCTACTGTTGCTCAAACTGCTGAAGAAGTTAATGCTGGTTCTGATAGAAAGGTATCAGAATACACAGTGCAGGACGAGTCAGAGCTGTTTTGGCAGCAAAAGGGGGACCAGGCAGATGGTCATAATGTTATGCCTGATCAGTGCTTTGTTGGTTTTCAGGACTGGGCAGCACACTAGCTGTCCACCTCTTCTGTCAAATGTTTCACATCTTTGCTTGGTTCTATGAAGGACAGAGATGTTACATCATGCCCGAGACATTTAATCACTGAGTATTACTCAAGTGATGTATTAGTTCAGCTTACCTGAGGGTTTCATTAATCAGCAGGATTACTAATAGCCCCATGATCAATCAGCTTTGACTCACTCTGCTATGCACAAAGTAAAGCAAGCACAAAATCAATGACTTCATTTTTTTGATTACGGAAAGTCTTTTCTGTCCGGTTTAGTCATGTCGATGTGAAAGTCAGACTTTCCAGCAGGCTTGGCTGTAGCACAGCAGGTAAAAGAAACAGACTTTTTTTTTTCTCTTAATTTAACATGATCTTTTTCCAAAGTGAGTCTTGCATACTGTGACAGAACAGTTAAAGAGACAGGTAGAGTTGTCGAGGTAGAGAACTCTTTTAACCAGAGCCTATGTTCGAGCATTGAATTTCTCTGCTGTGTCACGTTCCATGTTGCCGCTTAATGGCTCATATGACAGCAGACACCCAGATTTTTATAAGTGTTTTAGAGTAAATGAGCCCATATTGCACATATTACACAGTCTAGAGAGATCAGAGTGTCAACGATCTTTAAATATCAGCTCACAATTGCTGTTCAATGTCAATTAGAAGACCAGCCTACCCTGAACACCTAATGGATATTAGCTAAAATTTGTCAAATTCCAATATCAAGACTGCTCATTTTCAGTATCAACCAAATTTCATGGTAATTCTATTTTTGCAGAAAGTATGTAATGGCGTTTAATTATAATGCAATTAACATTTAATGCAGAAAGCAAGTACAAGTAATTACAGAGCAGTATTGGTCTGATAAGATAGAGGAAAATCAACCCAATCTTGTTTAATTAAGCACAACTGTGCATTCAAAAAAGCAGTGATTTAGCTTTGGGCTGAAATCGTGATTGTTCGTCATATGCCAATATTTAAGTTTGGTCATTTGGCTGATCTTTAGACATTACATAATCCAAGCATGTGGCTGGATATTTGATGGATTGGAAACTCTCAGTTTTCCAATCACAATCTGACCAGAGTGACCTCTGATTTTGGTGGAACCCTGACCTAACCCTGTGACTTGATTATTACCAACAATCCAAATTGTTTAAAGCTCTCTAAAGCTCTACATTTTTCCCTCCTTCTTTTTTTTTTTTTTATTATTTTTTTTCCAAGTATCTAGTGCCTCCTGCTACAGGCAAACAAAAAGCACCTGCAGCTTGGAAATGAAACTTCATCAACACCTTCCCAGGAAGCACTTGTGCTCGCCAACCGTAATAATGGCTTGCTACTCGGCCTGAGCAATTCCCTGCTGATTTGCATTATGATAGCTGCAGTTACAAGTTGCTTATTCGCAGTGATTACACTCCTTGACCAGATGGTTATTAAAGTGCTGGAGATGTTTTCACATTTAATGTTGGACTTCTGATTGAGGGTATGAGCAATTGTTGGCTGATGCGTAGCTTTTGCAGCACCTCTCAGTGGTTGCTCTTTAGCAAACAGAGAGGTTGGTTAAACCTTATGGCATAGCCAACAATCAACCCTCTATCTTTGCCAGATTGGCTCTCTCTGTGGGCCAGAGAGCACGAAACTGGGCTGCAGTCTGTTGTGGAAAAGGTGGTCTACTGTGAACAGGTTGGTTCCCCATGTGAGGAACCTTCTGTGGATGATGCTTCAGATATTTATGGATCACAGTGTAGATATGGGGTGATGTGTCATCATAAATATGAAGCTTTAATTGAGAACTGAGCACTGATCAACGTATGAACAACAAAAGAAACCTCATTAATGATTAAAAGGCGATTCAAGCTGCTTATCTGGACCTTTCTAAGCAAGCAATTTTATGTAGCCGGACCGTCACAAATTTTACTTGAGTACCCCCGACATTAGAAAGTTTTAGTGCGGATTGTTGTTTGAACGGAATTAAAGAAAGAAATAGTGGGCTTGTAAATGAGGAACGTAAATGAACCGTATCTAAGTGCTTCTGCCTCTGTGTGACAGCGTTTTGCATTTGCAGTCCCTGTGGACTACTGGTGTACAAATTTAGTGCTCTAATACACCTGATTCAACTCATCAGCTAATTATCAAGCTCGACATGGACCGAATCCAACGTGCCGAAGCGAGAGTAATGCTAAACATCAGGACGTATTTAGAAAGAACATGTAAAGACGGAAAAGTGAAAAGACCCTTTGGGGCCGTGTGTGTGATGTCAACTTGGACGTAGTGCTGAAAAACGAGACAAAGAGACAAAGAGCAGAGCACACTGATGTCTGGTTTATTACATCGAGCAGGTGGTGGTAAAAGCACTTCAACTAAAAGAACAAGGGTGTAGAGCTCTAATGTGATTAGGCGGAGAGAGAGAGAGAGGGAATATGGATGGATGAGGATCCTCCCTTTTTCTGTATTCGCTTTTGGAAATTCAATTACCTCTTCCGTCCTGGCAGGCTTTGACTCGGAGCCAAGTTTGCCTCAATAAAGCCCGGGAACAGACAGCATGAACTGATGGCCTCTTCTTGCTTCAGCCCTCATGTGCCTTTGAGTGCCTTTCAGATGAATCTGTGCACACTCAACGGCTCGCAGCCGCACAACGTTGAAGCACAGCCAAAAACTGTTTTTCTCTGAAAGCCTTTTGTACATGTGGGGTTTGAACACAAAGTCTTTTGTAGCTTAATTAGTTGTTGTTTTCTTGTTCTCCATTTTACCATGTAATCCCATTATCGGAAAAATGAGCCATGAGCTGACTTGGACGCAATGATTTCTTCAAATCGGTCAGAGTTAGGACGTGATATAGCTATTTGCTTTGGCCTGTTTTAATAGTTTCTGAAACTTTTTTTTTTGCGA
Organism: Hemibagrus wyckioides; assembly: GCF_019097595.1. Classification (NCBI taxonomy): domain Eukaryota; kingdom Metazoa; phylum Chordata; class Actinopteri; order Siluriformes; family Bagridae; genus Hemibagrus; species Hemibagrus wyckioides. The sequence goes on from NC_080713.1 coordinate 5,696,634, forward strand.
TAGAAATATTTCAAAATTATGAGCTGTTTTATTGATTCAATTTATTCTAATTAGGTTTACGGTGTTGGATGAAAAATCGCGAATACGGTACATCGTTAGGACTCCATGATAAATCCCTTTAACAGAACTGAAAAATACTGCTTCATGTACCTCTCTTTTAAAAATAACTGGTCTACGATTTACGACGATACCTACTATAGCTAAAAGATTATCGACCGTGCTTTTTATTTTTGTAGCAAGCCAAGCCCTCAGCCAGAGACAGTGCTCCTCCCGAGAGACTTCATAAATAATTAAAACTGCATCATCAATCTAACGGCCCGTAAACAGTATGATTAAATTAGGTGAGCTCATTTGGAGAGGTTGTGTCGTTTATTTTGTCATGTTACTGTTTAGTTAGAGGTCAGATGCCGGGTCTGAAGAAAACAAGATACAAAGGACATACCTTTGTATTTATTCTTTGTGATATGTTCATGTGTTGTGTATATATAAACCAGCTGTACTGTAGAAGGATAGGGTCCTTCAACATTCTCAAGAGGTTCTACTTGGGCAGGGGTGACCAGTCTTGTCCACAAAAGGCCGGTGTGGGTGTAGCTGAGCAGAAGCCACACCTGAGCTTATTGAAAATCAGTCAAAATCAGTTAGGTAAACAGGGTGGAATCAGGTGAAAACCCGCACCCACACTGGCCCTTTGTGGATAAGATTAGACACCCCTGTACTAGGGACTCGGGATCTAACCCTCAGTTGTACATTTCTCCCAAAAGTAACCCATAATGTTTAACTTTTTTTCCCCATTTGTGTGAAATCCACTTATAATACATCTGATCCTTGAAATCAAATAATTCTTCTTTGTGTCATTGTATGGAAAAAAAAGTTTAATAGTAATTAGGTCTTTCAATAGGTAACTGAACGAATCCTTAAGAATATTGATTGATTGATTGATTGATTGATTGATTGATTGATTGATTGATCCATTGATTGACTGATTGAATGATTGATCGGAATACATGCTTTATGGAAAGTCCTGAGTGAAGTTAGAGCTTAGCAAAGCCTGAAGGCAACTCCACTGCAGACGAATGGACGCTGTGTTCGAACCAGCCTCCCCTAACCTGCTCTGAATATTTAGGAGATACAGCTAATCCCACAAGGGCTATAAAAAATACCGCAATGCCGTGGAGCGAATATTTCATTTATCAGAGCGAGGCAGAATGCGATTGGCTTGCATCAGGGTGTGTTGCATACAGAGCGAAGGCTTTTCATCTTCTCAGCACTCTCAGGTCCTGCTTTAACTCGATGCTTTAACCATATTGCCACCAGTAGCTGCAAATTCCCGCGCTTGGTATTACACCTAATTAAATATGGATTAGGCTCGGGACGATTGATGATAGCACGGGGAATTGCCGATAGATTTCTAGCTATCGCTTTGGCCATCAAGTCAGGCGATTTAAATGTTTGTCGGAGAACGTGATTCTGCAGTTGTGAGATCGACGGAAATATATTTGTCTCATAATATGTCTTTCCTTTTTTTGCCTATTTTGTTTTTGTTGTGTACAAAAATCTGCTGCCTGATTTCTGAACAGAGCAACATCTTCCTCTGATCAGATCTTCTCTTGTCCATGCTGCCGCCATGAAAGTCCTAACTTGCAGAACATGAAGAGAAAATTTATCAGAGCTAATTCATGACTTGTAATGCTTATAAAGCTGATTTTTTAATGAGCTTACTTTCAGCCGATCACTGGTTCTGTTTATTTACAGTCCCGGCTCTAGTACTGCAGCATTTCTGACCTTTATAACGGATAACTAAGCAAAACAAAAACTCCAACGCTAGTGTTTGCAGCTCAGAACATGCATATGACACAAGTTATAAAAATCTGTAGCCACGCCCCCTTTCCTTTTCTCACATCAGAGCCAGTGCCATTATATCATCATCAATCTGTGACCGTTATGGGGGACAACAGGGCTATGTACGGTGGTCAAGATGTGCAAAACAAAATAACAAATCCAAAAACACAACAATTACAATGACAAGGCACTGACACTGGAAAATTCCTCAAATGTTTAATAAACCAGTTCTAAACTGAAGTTTGTTTTTTATGTAAAAACGCATGGCTTAAAATTTCTTTATTACGCAAATTTTCTGTTGTGCAAGTCATTGTGATTGAGTTGTTATTATAGAAAGAATTTAATATAAACCAAATAAAATAAAATAATTAAAAAAATGTAATAATAATAATATTACAATAAAAAAAATACAAAATAATAATAATAATGTAATATAAAAATTATTTATATTATATATTAGAAAAATATTGTAAAATATTTAAAAATAAAAAAAAATATATTGTTTGATTTGAATAAAATCAAATAATATAAAATTAATTGTATTAAAGCCAGCACTATTGTCAGAGATGCTTTAATAGAAAATGAATCCAACCACTTTAACATATAAAACAAACATCCTGCACCACTATTCAAAGCTAAAGCTATGCCCTAAAGTATTTTTTTTAATGTCATCAGATGCATCTTGCAGGTTTTTCTTCAATCCGGTGCTTCCTCCGTATGTGTTACAGATATGGGCTCTCAGGATGCCACCGTTTGGAGAGTCCTGAAGTCATTTTCTAAGCGACACGCAGCCGTAAGTGAGAAATTTGACTCTGCGGGATGTTCCACAGTATCTGTAGGAAAATATGTCCCCGCACGTGTCGTTAACCCGCTATTTGAATATGCTTAGATGCTTATTTGGAGTAGATTTGCTCTCAGCCCAACCCCTCTGTTTGACAAGCTTTAAGGATGTTCTATATTTGTATCTTTGTCTTTTGAGAGCGTCTATGCCATATCCACAGAGCTAGGGCACTGCTGGTTTTAAAAGCCGTCCAGTTATCTGCTTGTCTGTCTGGTAGTGTTAGTCTCAACATCATCGATCCTTTGCGCTTGCTGGATGTGGCTAAACGTCTTTTTATACCTCCCCTGGACAGTCAGATTTAAACAGCAGGAATGAAGACATGCTGTATTTTTTTTTTCATTTCCTTTCACCTGAGAATCCCGTGAAGAATCAATTTCCGCAGCTGCTGGAGGGTTTCGACTTCGGCATGCCAGACTTACCCCTTCCCACCTCAATTGCTGCGCTGCCAAATACCCCAAAGAGCATTATGTCTGAGCTTTGGCATCAGGACCATAGTGTGTGTGTGGTAGCACACAGTAATCCTGAAGAAGGCAGACAGCCCATGGCACTCATGGCATATACACATTTTTGTGCCAAACTCCACTCCGCACTCCTCGCTCTTCTATTTCTTTTTCTTCATTTGCCCACTTACCCTCTTCAGTCTGGTGATTACATAAGTGCTGGAGCTCTTTCTCCTGGCTAGTGGGAGGATAATTGAAAAGGAGAGTCGGGATGAAAGCGACTTTTTTTTTTTTTCCTTCTTTCTTTCTTTTTCATTCAGTTCTTTCAGTTCAGTGTAATGGCAGAGGAAGACACCCAGAGCAGGGAAATGAGCCACAGTGAGTGGGTTGGAAGAGGATGAAATGGGCCCAGGCTTTTTAAAACAAGCTTGTGGAGGAAAGTAGGTATGTGCTGATATTAAATGCTCACATAATCACAATAAGTACCTAACCACTTTTATTGCTGTATGATGAAATGAACCTTGGCAAGAAGCATCACTGGCAATCAGAACTTGTACTTGCCTTTGTCGATGGGCTTAAACATGGTGCTTCCATCAATTTGGCAAACGTTCGGAGAAATAGAATGCTTCTTAAGCTGCGTTTTAAATCGGTCAGGCTTTTTAACCGAATGAGGCATCGTACTTAGGCAGCAAGCTTCCAAATAAAACGTCGTGAATAAAACAGTCGTCAGGCTGAGAACGTTATCGTGATCAAGAGAAAATAGCTGTAGCATTGTTCGATAATTTTGGAATACGTTTGAATTGTGAAATTCCACGAGATAGAGCTGCAACTGGGGAAGTGTTTTGTGGCAAAACATACCTGCTGTATTGTTAGGAGACTTCAAATCCCGTAGCTCGGGATTTCTCGAGCAAGGACATTCCTGTCAATCAGAAAGACTCCAGCCAATTGTAGGCATCCGTGACCTCATGTACACTATACTGCCTATTGGGTCGCCTGCCTTTACATGCACATGAATGTTGGCCCACTCTTTGCAGCTATAACAGCTTCAACTCTTCTGGAAAGGCTTTCCACAAGGTTTAGGTGTGTGTGTTTGGGAATTTTTTGACCATTCGTCTAGAAGCGCATCTGTGAGGTCAGGCACTGATGTCGGACGAGAAGGTCTGGCTCGCAGCCTTCGCTCTAATTCATCCCAAAGGTGTTCTATCGGGTTGAGGTCAGGTCATTCAAGTTCCTCCACACCAAACTCACTCATCCATGACTTTATGGACCTTGCTTTGTGCACTGGTGCACAGTCATGTTGGAACAGGAAGGGGTCATCCCCAAACTGTTCCCACAAAGTTGGGAGCATGAAATTGTACAAAAAATCTTGGTATGAAGCTGAAGCATGAAGAGTTCCTTTCACTGGAACTAAAAAGCCGAACCCAGTACACGCCTATAGCGTATAGAGTTTGTCATGCAGATTCCGTCTCATCTCCTGCTGTGCTGCTGCTGAAATAAGGTGCGATTCAATTTCTTCAAGAATCCAATGTCCTCGCTCGGGCTTCACCAGATACAGTATTTATGACACACACAGTGGAGCGCATGCATGCGTGTGATTTGTATATAAGCATTTTTCTCTCGCTCTGTGGCACTTTCATAAAACATTATACGTATCTGCACATAAGCTTCGGCTTTGTAGTCTGGCTCCGAGATTAAGGTCAAGCCAAACACACACGCCGCTTTGTACGCTGTCTCTTCTCACTGATAACGCTGGAAAGCAGCGGCGTGCAGCAGCGATAAGGGAAACGCATGTCTGGACAGCGTGTATAACATTAAACGTTTCTCTTTTGCTGTCTTCTTTTTTTTAAAAAAAGGTAAATCCATTAGAAATTCCATTATATTTGGCTTTTCACTTGCTTTCTGAGCTGTCACTTCCAAGCAGCTGAATGCCGACACAGGCTAATAGGGTCGCAAAGGACATTGATAGGAGGATGAGCGATGCTGTCTGATGGATTAGATGATAGGTCTGGGTATGTCTCCATGTAAAGCTTTTCAGCATTCTAAAGGAGTTCATTACAATTGCACAATTACAGATTTCCTATGACTCAAGCTCAAGATTGCATCAGATCCTAAACTGGACACGTCACGTTACCTGTAATCCGATTTAAAAGTTTGTGTGGAGGGAGATTTATTACTAACATTACCATAACAGCATGAGTTCATGAGTCAGCTGGTTAATCATGCTACTTATGATAATACGTTTTAATTATTTACAAGTAAGAGGACAATAATTTTTAACAATCCTTTCATATTTGCTTGATATTTCAGAAGAAGGATCTTCTGATAGTTAAAAAATAAACAATGGATTAACATGCTTCCTTTAGTGTAATGTTTTTTTTAATGTTTTATTAATAAATACTATTAGTATTAGTAATAAAATTCTTTGTGTGAATTCTGATGAATTTTAAATGCTGAACTTAACTAAGGTTCTACATCTGCCTCTGAATGTTTGCCAGTCGGACCTGAATTGAAATTAAAATCTATTTATCTATTCTGTTATTGCACAGAAATGTGCATGAGTCAAACACGTGTACACGTGTACAAATAATCAGTCGAAGGTTTTAACACGGCTGTTATTATTTTACTGATTATTAAATTTAAAATTTATTTATTTATTTATTTATTGTTTATTTATTTTTTTATTTTTTTTATTGTTTTTTTATTTTTATTTATTTATTGTTTTTTATTTTTAATTATTTATTTATTATTTTTATTTATGTTTATTTATTTATTTTTTTATTATTTCAAATGAGTTCTGAGTCTGAAAACTCAGAAGAAAAAGAGAAGTTTCCTTGTCACAATTGTTAAAGCCTTAGAGCAGAGCAATTTATGACGTCCGGGAACATGCCAACCTCGAGACTTAAGTAGCGTGATTATTTATTCAAGACAAACTAGAGCCATAAAGGCTAAGAGGGTTGAGTCACACGGCAAACCACAGAGTAAATGCTGCTTCTTTTTTACAAGCCGTTGATGCTAATTGAAACCTTTCCTAGCAAATGCTCCTACCAGCTTGCGGAACTTGTACCGAAGTTTTCAAACATGATTACCATGCAAAGGTCTAACACACGTGTTTCACACGAATCAGCAGGAGGGAATAATTGAGGTTTTGCTGAGGTGCTGTAACTGCAATATTAACAGGTCAGTTTATAGATTTCCTGCCTGATCTATTTCCAGAACAACTCACTGTGCCTGCACCAAGCAAGAAAATCTGCTTCAGTAGTCCAATTAACGTCTAAGTTCTTGGTTTAATGTCTTTTCTAGTTAGCTCCACTTCCAAAAAACTTTATTTATTGTATGATTTTACCGTTTGGTTACAAGATCCGGTGTTCTGCGTTCATACGATCACGTGGCTAGTCATGAATGCTAGCTTGTTTGGTTTTTGCACCAAACGCATTAAAACACACGCCGATCTGCTGAACTTCTGAACTACTGAACTTTAAAACCCGCCCAAGGCTAGACCTCTCGATCACCTCCGACACCATCACAGTCCATCTGACACCACAGCCGAGAAACTCGGTGTGATTCGAAGAAGGTTATGAGATTTTCTCAACATATCACATCAGATCCTCCAGATTTCTTCTTCACCATGTCAGAGGAAAAACGCCTCCTGACTACAGAACCATACAAACTCGATATACTTAGTGGAGAAAAATGTTTCATTCAGGACTCTTATTGATTCTTCGTTTTGACGAGAGATTCTTTTAGAGAAAAGAATTCTGAAAGAATCAATTGTTCTTCAGTTTTGACCATTCACTGTAGAATCCAAAAGAAGAGGATTTCTCTATAAGGTAGTTTCATATGGAAGACTTAATAACCTTTGTGTTGTCATTTGCAAAGTGTTGTCATTACTGGGCTCTCTTGATCTCTTTTAACGAACATTTTAAATGTTGTTCATAACGTCTCAAAGTTCTCTCATGGGATGCTATTGGGCTCCATAAGGCTTCGAAAAGTCTCTTTACTTCATTGTCATTCTAAGCACTGCGCTTTTACTGATACTTCATGTAACTCACCTGCAGGTTTAATGCCTCACTTTTCCATTCAGTACTACATGTAACATAATTAGATGTCATTTTCTATTACTATATCTTATGTCTTATTAGTTCTATTTTGAATTTAGTTTCTTAAATTTTAGTTTATTTAGTTTATATGCACAGTGTAAGGAGGAGTTTTATGTAATATTATGTATAAATATATATATATATATATATATATATATATATATATATATATATATATATATATATATATATATATATATATGGGTTAAGATTATATTTTAATTAATTTATTTATTTATTTATTTGTTTTAAATCCTGTCTTGACCCATAGTGAGGTTTTATTTTTTTTATTTTTTTATTTTTTAATTGTACTTCTAATGTGAGGCTTCTAGCTGGACCTTTGAGTAGCTTACACCCATAATCTGGTCCTCATTTTGGCTTGTTTTTAATTTTATTGCATTTTATTTTGTTACATTTTCTTTATTTTTATTTTCTTTCTTTATTTTATTTTATTTTATTACATTTTATTTCAATTTATTTCATTTCATTTCATTTCATTTCATTTTATCTTATTTCATTTTATTAAATGGGCCACTGAGGCACTTGCATTGATTTCTAATATTTCAGGTTATCCAGTAAATTACAGATTATTGCAACTTTTTTCACCTTTTTTTAGTTGTGGAAGCTTTGGGAGTCTTGACCCAGTTTTTCTTCTGTATTATAACACATTTATCAGCACCGGAATAAGCACCGGGCCACGTTAATGAAACTTGCTGCCAACAACAGTTATCCTTTTTATTATAAGAAGAAAATTGGATAATTACTAAGAAGAGGCAGAGTACGGAAATGTTAAAGACTAGGGGTTAACAATGCATCTTCTACAGGGCAATATTACCGAAAGGTATAGCCGTGCGCTAATGAACACACACTCTGCCATTTCTCACAGACAATTAGAGTGGAATATGAAATTGGATGGCATTTTCACAGAATTGAAGGTCAATATCACTGCCTCTGATTGGTCCTCCTCGATTGCAGCTTGATGAAACCAGCAGTTAGGCGATATTATGAAAGAGGGAGTAGCATGGGCAGATTTGGGGCTTATTGAGAAAGCAGGGGAAAGGCACTTGTCCTCGAAATTAAGTGACATATCATGGGTGTAAATTATTCTGCCAGATTTCAGCTGGGAGTGTATTAATCACCAAGAATCAGGAAAGAGTACACTTGATCAAGTGTAATTAGAGTGCGTCCATGTTCCGGTGCGTGACTGTGTGTGTGTATATATATATATATATATATATATATGTGTGTGCATGTATATGTGTGTGTGGTTGCATTTATATGCATGTGATGCCTTTCCTTTCATGTTGACACAACAGGATTAGAATTTTGACGGCAGCAGGAAGGGACGAGTTTAATTGAAGAGCATCGAAAGGGATTTGGACATCGTCTGAAGTCAAGCAGCATGAAAGCCTAAGATATAAGAGAGAGAGAAAATGAGACTAGGAGTGGGATTGCGCAGGAGAGAGAGATCGAGAGAGGACTCATTTGGAAGATAATAGACAGCACCGGAGCCAGCCATGCAAAATGATTGCGCTCATCCCACTGCTCCACAGTGTACCAAAGCTAATTGGGCTAAAAACGCTTTTTAATTTTTTGTTTATGCTCACGCAGAGCAGTTGGACAACCACAGGGATGATAATGTTTATGGCTCCATTTATTGGAAAAATACAACTGAGGGCTGAGTAAACCAGGGATTTAGCCTTTTCACAAAGTAGGTCTCTATTTTTTCTGGCAGTTACACAACTATAAAGGGAGCGACGAAGACGGAAACAGGTGTCAAGCAATCAATTCTATGCGTCCCTGTGGTTCTATATGCGATATTTAAATATATCTAAACTTCCAAGGTTGTTTTGTTGTTGTTGCTCTACAACTGTATTCATGTGCATGAATGAAATATTTTGCACGTAATTTATACCTGTGAATCGGACACAAGTGCATCTGTACGATAGATTGCAAACGTTTAGGCACCCTATTTTTCCTGTTAAAAAATGTATATATATTTTGCTTTTTTTATATTTCCAAACAAATGTCTTAATGAAAATAAAATGGTACAGAAAAATGTACCATATTTAAAAAAAAAATAAAAATAGACAAATTTTACCTCTAATTAATTAAAAAAAACAAAGAATTTTGTTTTGTTCATAAGGGATTACGGAACAAATGCTATCTCATTTATTGTTTTATATGCTTAATTTTAGAAGTCGTCATTGCATTACAGTGTTTCATACTTCCTAAGACTTTTGCACAGCATTCTTCACACTGTGAAAAATTTCCAACCGTAGCAGCACTTACTGAAAGTTTTTCCTCTGGTTAAATTAAGCATGGAGATTTCACACATGGCTCCTCCAAATTCAGCATCAGCACAGAGTTAGAAATCTCTAAACCCAACAGATGGGCATTTAACCTTCTAGAAAGTCGCCTGTGTGGCACGCGTTCGTCCGCGGCAAGGAAAGGAAACAGACCCAACAACCCATTTACTCATCAGACGTGTTTAATCCTCTAGAGATCCAGATGTTTGTCGGTTTTTACAGAAGGCGAGTTATTTTATGGTTTTTCGATTCATTTATTTTAGATTGTGTTCAAATTAGCTTCTGCGTAAACCCAACTATTGAACAGTAACAAAACTTAGTGGGCCAAACCTCCATTATGCAAATGGAACAGCTGTTGCTGGAGGAGCCCAGAGGCCCATCATGAGATACAAAGCAAGCCTTCAGCCATCACCCATCATCCCTACACTCCAGTAATAACAGAAGCTCTTGACATTTTTCCATTCTTTACCTGTCTTGTTTATCCCCCCCAACCATCAACCTCTCCAAATGGTCATTTGGCTGCCTATCAGAACTCCATTGCTTTGATTAGAATGTCAGATCCAATCAAAGCATCAGTCCAATCCCATTATAGAAATCAGTAATGCACTTTCCACTCACACACACACTCGCGTCTGGTTCATTTTTTTTTTTTCTCCCTCATAATTAACCATATGCCGTGTGCTAACAGGAGGACAAGCTTGCCATTAAAGGGGACTAATTAAACTCAAAGACAGGAAGGAAATCGGTGTGTAACTTAATGAAGATGACGAGACGGGCGGTTATGACACGTCTGGAGTGCCTGATCACGGCTGTGTGAAGTGATAGCTCTCCACACATTGATCACTCCTGGATGCGTACGAACACAGGACTAACGGCGAAAGGCGCCAAACATCCCATCCTGCGGACCGTCATTTGCACAAAGTATTAAGACATCAATCAGCTCATTGATCTGTGTGTCCTGGAAATGTCAGCGAATGATCTGCATCGATCGCCATGACATATATAGTGACTTGGATTATTGGCTTTTTTGGGGTTGCTTTTTTCACTTTCGGTGCTGTGATCAGTCTCGTGGAAAACAGACATCGCCGACGGCTACCGGTGCTGAACGGAAGTGCTTTCAGTCGAGCAACAAAGCCTCACTTCTGATGTCCTATTTCTGACTGAATGCCCGTCGCATTCCTCTTTGAAAAGTCAGCCTTATTCTTCACTACTTCAGTACAATTCCCTGAAGAAGATCCCCTGAAAATCTCTGCTGGCCGAGGGAAAAAAATTAAACAAGTTTCCTGAGTTGAGATGTCATTTCTTCTTCTTCCTTTTAATTCCTTCCTCTTTTATTTGCTCTGTCGCTTTTCTCTCTCTCACACAATGCTTTGATTCAATACATGAACCTTTCTGTGTGACTTCCTTAGAAGCTTATGAATTCACTGTGGGGCATATACTTACGCACACCCAAGCAGACAAAGCTCTTTATTTTAACTCAATTCTCCTTTCTAGTTTGAATGAATTCTCTGTCGGCTTGGGAGAGAGTTTTGACATAGTTGTTCTGTGTAAACCCCAGGTACCGTTTCTGATGGTTTCGGATTGTGACCGAGTACCGAAAGCCATCCAACTGGTGCCTTTTGTTACTGTACTGTTGGTGAATGAAAAAATTTTTCTGGTGCCAAAAAATCTCTGGCAGTATTTTTTTTGTCCCGTATTTAACAATAGACATCGCATCACAAAAGCAGCTTTACAGAAATCCGGCTGTAGATCTAGGTCAGAGGTATTTGTCTAAAATTTAGCTGTCCCTCTCATGAGTATTCACTCTAGTCATGGACCTTGATGCTCTCTGTAATCTCACTTATTCTGTGCCGTGCAAAATATGATCTCTGTGTTAATAATCAAACAGTTAAACAACAGTTGCTCGTTATATATGATGTACAGTGTAAATTATTCATAGTTACATTCATACCCGATGTCCATTTATACCCAACATCCAAATATGCCCATGTTTTGTCTTGGTTTAGTGCAACAGACTCAACAAACACAACATGTTTTGAATTCACCACAGTGAGAATAAAAATATATTCCACTGGAGTATTTGTTTTTTGTCTGAAAACAAGCCGTTTTGTTTCACTTTGCAAACAAAACCATAGATGGTAAATAAAATGGAGGTCATATCTCGAACCTTATGGCTAGTTTCTGATCTGATGTGCTGCCTTCAGGTGAAAAATCGACCTGTGATTGGGTGCAACAGAGGATTTGCTTCAGAAGCTGAATTGTTTTGTGTAGAAAACGAAGGATCTGCTCTGTTATACTGTAAGAAGCTGAAATGCTTTGCTTGGTGTGCATCCTGATCATGGTCTGATTTACTCGAAGACTACTGTGCCATCATCGCACTGCCTTTTGTGCTCCGGTCATCATCAGTGAACGTTTGAAGGCTTCGACAGGAAGTCTATAATGAACTCAGAAACTGACCTATTAGTTCCTCAGACGTTTTTGGTTGCACAATTCAATGTGTCTATGAACTGCCATTGTTTACAGTTACATTATTTACTGTCCAGTGTCACCCAAATGAGTATTAGGTTCCTTTCTGAGCCTGGTTCCTCTCAAGGTTTCTTCCTCATATCATCTCAGGCAGTTTTTCCTCACCACCGTCACCTCAGGCTTGCTCATTAGGGAGAAATGTTTCAAACTGTGTCCTTTTTATTCTATGTTTTTATATTTCTGTAAAGCTGCTATGAGACCAATGTTAAAAGTGCTATACAAATGGATTAAATTGAATGAAGTATTTGATGACCCCTGATCTAGAGCCCTAATGAGCCAAAAAAGGTCATTAAGAAACCTTGAAAAGACTCAAGGTGGAACCGATCCTTGTGGTTGACAATGAATAGTAGAATCAGAAGAATCACATCCCTATAAGGCCATAAACAGCAGGAGACAAAGGAAAAGGAGTTACTAGTGCATACATCTCTTGTATTTGCTGCTCAGTCTTCGCCTTCGTTATCAGCTATACATTGCACGCATGGTGTTTATCAGCAACTTGGGATCAGTTGCAGCTTGATGTGAAGCTTCGCTGTCACCCTACACATCACTTCTCTCCTCTCCCATCTGTTTCCACACAGAAACTAAGCTTTTGCATCAGGGCTGTAGTGTAGTTGACAGATTTCGTTGTACTCTGCAGGTAAAGTGTGTATGCAGACGTGTGTGTTCTTTTTGTTCAGCAGCAGTGGCAGCTACCCGGGCTTCACTTGTAAACATTATGTCAGGTTTTCCTAAAGCCCCCCTGGCGCAGATGGTCCATGATGTCCTGCTCTGTTGCTCTCTGCTCATTCAGCAAAGCTCATCTCCATAAACCAGATGCCTTCTCTAAGCTCCCTAGTGCTGTATCGCTTTATAAGCCTGATAGAAATGTGTACGTGGGTTTGGTCAAGCTGGAAAATTTCACCTTGTAAACATTAGCGTAGAGGTTAAAACTATTCGTATGCATGCTTTATTTTTTTGGTGTATCCTTTGAACTAGCTCAAGCCATATTTGTGCTGAAATATATGCCTTGTTTTCTTAACAAGTGAATGAATGGTATGAAAAGTTAGTAGTAGACTGAGTAGTATAAATTAATACATAGATGGATAAATGATAAATGCTTTAGCTAGCCTAGTGGGTATGTGGAAGCTCCTAGTGTCATGATTTAGTTAGCTGGAACATGCTTTTAAAGTTGTAGTTCTATTATAATCTAACGAAGTATGGCCAAAAAGTTAACTAGTTAATAGAATTCACTGGCATTCAGTGTATCAACCAATCAGACATTCATATCATCATCAGTATAAATAAATTGTACATCAAATGAAAATAATATTCTGGTTGTGAGTTTGATATAAAATGTCTCAGGACAATTTTAGATGCTCATGAACAGGCATGGGAGACTTTTCTATGAATATATTGCCTTTAGTTGGCTGAAAAACTACAAACTCTTAAAGTGTCTCCTAACACACTGATCAGTCATAACATTATGAGCAGTGACCGGTGAAGTGAATAAGACTGATGATCTCCTCATCATGGCACCTGTTAGTGGGTGGGATATATTAGGCAGCAAGTGAACATTTTGTCCTCAAAGTTGATGTGTTAGAAGCAGGAAAAATGGACAAGCGTAAGGATTTGAGCGAATTTGACAAGGGCCAGATTGTGATGGCTAGACCACTGGATCAGAGCATCTCCAAAACTGCAGCTCTTGTGAGGTGTTCCCGGTCTGCAGTGGTCAGTATCTATCAAGAGTGGTCCAAGGAAGGAAAGACAGGGTCATGGACGGCCAAGTCTCATTGATGCACGTGGAGAGCGAAGGTCTCGTGTGATCCGATCCAACAGACGAGCTACTGTTGCTCAAACTGCTAAAGAAGTTAATGCTGGTTCTGATAGAAAGGTGTCAGAATACACAGTGCATGATGGGTCAGGGCTGTTTTGGCAGCAAAAGAGGGACCAACACAATATTGGTCATAATGTTATGCCTGGTCGGTGTATGAGCCATTAACCACATGAAAAAAACAAACCAGAGAAATATTCCGTTTGGTGAAGAGTTAATACTCTAAGCAAAGGCAGAAGGTATTGTGAATTTCCTCCAGAAGGGACTGTCTAACCAGTGTATCTTGTCTCCTAATAAAGCATGTCAAAGATATTATTCATCTCTGACTAGCGTATTTGTTTTCTCTCAAGTTAGCATGGCTTTTGCTGGGTTTTTCTAGGTCACAGATGCTGTAGTATTTGTGTGTCAGTCCTGGTCTGCAGGAAAGCATCATAGCACTTATCAGTGTATTGTTGTGTTTTGCTGCCCATTGTGTGTCATTGTCGTGTTTTTGTGGTTGCGTGCATTGCGTTTAATTGGTTGCATTGTGCTACAGCCGGCATTAAAAAGAAAAAACCCAAAACAAAACAACCGACAGGTTTAGACCTGTCGCATTTTTAATCCCCAAATCCTCAACCCAAAAATTCACACGGCTAAATAAAGAGGCAGAGGTCACAAGCGTACGCGTACACAAAGGGATAGCAGACATCTTGCAACCGCCGCAGACTTTTTTTGAGCAAATTATTTAAAGAAATGCCAAGTAGTTTAGTTGGAGTGTAATTGGATATGCTAAACAAATAGTTGGTGTGATTAATGCAGTGTTTGTACAGGAATGCTGCACACTTGTGTGCTGTGCACAGATTAGCGGAGTGATGAGATGCGGGGTTGGATTTGCGGTCACACTTTAAGCCTGGTCTTAGTAAATTAGAGCGTGTGAGAGAGTGACGAAGCTGTTTTGTGACTAAACATAGACGTGATGCAAGTCTGGGAGGCAGACGCGTGTTCGGGAAATGATTCATGTGCAGTGTTGTGATTTCAGTAACACAATTCTGTTATATATGTGGGTTGATTCGTTTGTGTTTGTGTGAGCAGGTTTTTGTGTGTGTTTACTTGTGGGTGATTGTGTATGTGTTCACGCGTGTGTGTGTGTGCTTGTTCATGTGTGTGTGCTAGTTCATGTGTGAGTGTGCACTAGTTCGTGTGCACTAGTTCATGATTGTGCATGTTCTTGTGTGCGTCGTCTTGTGTGTGTCCTTGAGTGTGTGTTTACTTGTGTGTGTTCATGTGCATGTTTGTGTGTGTGTTCACATGTATATGTGTATTCACGTGTGTTCATGTGTTCACATATGTGTGTGTTCATGCGTGTGTTCATGTGTTCACGTGTGTGTGTTCACATGTATGTGTGTTCATGTGTGTATTCACGTGTGTTCATATGTGTTCACATATGTCTGTGTGTGTGTTCATATGTGTTTACATGTGTGTTCATATATGTTCACGTGTGTGTTCACATGTATGTGTGTTCATGTGTGTATTCACATGTGTGTTCATGTGTTCACATGTCTGTGTGTGTGTTCATATGTGTTTACATGTTTATATGTTCACGTGTGTGTGCTCATATGTGTTCACGTGTGTGTGTTCATGTGTTCATATGTGTTCACGTGTGTGTTCACTTGTGTGTTCATGTATTGTTTGTGTGTGTTCATTTGTGTGTTCATGTATTGTTTACGTGTGTGTTTATATGTGCTCATGTGTGTGTGTTCATATATTGTTCATGTGTGTTCATGTGTGTTTACATGTGTGTTCATGTGTGTTCACTTGTGTGTTCATGTATTGTTTGTGTGTGTTCATTTGTGTGTTCATGTATTGTTTACGTGTGTGTTTATGTGCTCATGTGTGTGTGTTCATATATTGTTCACGTGTGTTCATATATTGTTCATGTGTGTTCATGTGTGTTTACATGTGTGTTCATGTGTGTTCACGTGTGTTCTCATATATTGTTCACGTGTGTTTTCATGGGTGTTCATATGTGCTTGTGTGTGTGTGTTCATGTGTGTGTTTTCATGTGTTCATGTGTGTGTTCATATATTGTTCACGTGTGTGTTCATCTATGTGTTTGTGTGTGTTCATATGGTTGGTTGTTGTTGGAGAAACCCCTTTGCTGACCGCTAGACTCTCTACCATCCAATTATTTCCTGTTCTGTTGCTCAGTAATCAAACTCGGACTTCACATGAACTGAAATTGTGTCTGTTTCGCCGTTTTTTCTAAATATAAGCTTTTATCTTTTTGTAAGCAGGAAAATTTTAGTTTGTGGTGCTATGAGGGTTGTGATTTTGGATGCTAATAAAGTGTATGTGTGTGTGTGCTTGGTCCAAAATATCCCAAGAAAATACAACTAGTAAAAAACAGAAGTAGATGATTAGAAGTAGAATTAGCAATTAGCAAGTAGTTACATATGTATGTTTTATATACTGATATATCATAGAACTGTGTGTGTGTGTGTGTGTGAGAGTGTGTATGCACTGAAATCTCCTCACATATCTTCGTTATTCTGTCTCATCTCACAATGGTACACTGTACCCACTGGAATCGAGGCTGACAGAGAGAAGAATTAGCGACATAGGAAGTATCCACTAACGAGTTTTTTCCTGCCACACTGCGCAAACAAAACTGATGTGAAACCAGAGCCTCTGCCTAATTGTGAAGAGGAATTGTGTTGAGTCCCCACCCACCCACCCACAAACACACACACACACACACATTCCACACATCATGCTGTATGACACAATTAAAGAATAGATCTCAATTTCTATATAGTGGTAAATATGCGTTTATACACTGATCAGGCATAACATTATGACCACCTACCTAATAATGTGTTGGTCCCCCTTTTGCAGCCAAAACAGCCCTGACCCATCATGCACTGTGTATTCTGACACCTTTCTATCAGAACCAGCATTAACTTCTTCAGTAATTTGAGCAACAGTAGCTCATCTGTTGGATCGGATCACACGGGCCAGCCTTCGCTCCCCACGTGTATCAATGAGACTTGACCATCTATGACCCTGTCACCAGTTCACCACTGTTCCTTCCTTGGACCACTTTTGATAGATACTGACCACTGCAGACCGGGAACACCCCACAAGAGCTGCAGTTTTGGAGATGCTCTGATCCAGTCGTCTAGCCATCACAATTTGGCCCTTCGTCAAACTCGCTCAAATCCTTACACTTGCCCGTTTTTCCTGCTTGCTGCATCAACTTGCTGCCTAATATATATCCCACCCACTAACAGGCGCCATGATGAGGAGATAATCACTTCACCTGCCGGTGGTCATAATGTTATGCCTGATTGGTATACACACATTTGCATATGTAAATATTTGATATTAAAATCTTTCACATTTTTAAGAGTAATAAGCATTTTCTGTACATGTAGCACTCGTATATCCTTAGCTACAATTACCAACCTAAAAAACGTCCTATTTTTTGACAGTCAGGGTCACTTGGTTGTTTTCTTTGTTCGTAATGTTACACATCCTCTTCTTTTCGACATTGCAGGTTAATTATTATTATATAGTGAGGCCATAACATAAATCTAGGGCAAGCACTGAACTGTTATTCAGCTATTCAGGCTAGTTGTCATGGTGATGTTCCAACATGGTTACATAAAATCATCATTTACATAATTTAGGTCATAGCCTTAGAAAATAACAGGCTTTAGCCAATCAGGAAAAAGTGTGTGTGTGTGTGTGTGTGTATGAGTGTGTGGATGGATGGAAGGATGAATGGATGTGTATATATATCAGACAGTCAGTGAAAAGTGTGTGTGTGTCTGTGTGTGTGAGCTTGTATATATGAGTATATGGACAGATGGATGGATGGATGGATGGACATACGGATGGATGTATACATATCAGACAATCAGAAAAGGTGTGTGTGTGTTTGTGTGCTTGTATGTATGAGTGTGTGGATGGATGGAAGGATGACTGGATTTATATATCAGCCAATCAGGAAAGAGTGTGTGTGTGTATGTGTGTGTGTGTGTGTGTGTGTGTGTGTGTGTGGATGGATGGATTTATACAAAGCCAATCAAAAAAGGGTGTGTACATATCAGCCTGTGTGTAGATAGATAGATAGATAGATAGATAGATAGATAGATAGATAGATAAACGGACTGACAGAGGGATAGATAGATAGATAGATAGATAGATAGATAGATAGATAGATAGATAGATAGATAGATAGATAGATAGATAGACAGACAGACAGACAGACAGACAGATAGATAGACAGACAGACAGACACCAGTATATTGTAAAACAATTCTCTATTCCACCAAATAAGAAAAAGTAGCAGTGCACAATCCATCACACTGTTATGCTGCTGTCTCTATTATTCTCTCTCTCTCTCTCTCTCTCCACACCTCACCTGTAGCTGTGTGCTTGTATAGCATTTCCACCGTATTTTAAATCCTTACCCCTGTTCTCTACCAGGGATCTGATTCCTATCTTCTGGAGTGATTTGGGATTTGTCGAATCTCCGTGATGGGGCAGGAGGGTGAAACTCATTACTCTTCCGCTTTGTTTTTCCCTCCGTTTACTTTCTTTTCCTCCTGCTGCAGACAGTCAGTGTTATGACCTCTCTCTATAGTTCTGTGATGGAGCGAAAATTTCTCATTCCATCTCCTATTTTTTTTTATTTTTTTTGCTTTTGTCTCTCTATTTCCGTGTACAAAGAGGTAACAGTATGGCCGGATTGCTCTCGTCTCCTGGAACACAGCCACTTTCTTCCTGTTAGAGGAAGCGAATGCCGTAATTGTCATATACATATATATATATATATATATATATATATATATATATATATATATATATATATATATATATATATATATATATTTTTTTTATCAGATGACCGAGCAGCTCGACATCACCCTGCTAAAATTAGCACGCTGACTGCAGGCACTCAAACCTCAACTAAGAAGTAGCCATCACAGACTTAACTTATCCCCAAGCTGGTATTACACTGCAGTCTGTTAAAGATTATTACTTGTCACACTATATGACACCATCCCAATAAAACCACATCCGGATCCTCGAACAGACGCTGGGATAATGTGTGCCCTTCGTGTCGGATTATATGCAGGAGATCTTTTAACAAGGAAAGATTTCTGTTCTGTTCATGCCATCGGTCAGTGAGACGCAGAAACAGAAACAGAGTGAGGTAATAAGGATATGGTAAAGATTTATTATTGGTATGCCAGTGCTATTTGGAGCTATCCCGTGAGGTTCACAAAACCATATGCTGTTCTACTTTTGGTGGATATTTATAAGACACCTTCGTCTATACGTTTGCATGTGATCATAAGCAGGTTGTTATATTAACTTTTCATTTTATTTCATTTCATTTCCTTTCCCTTTTCCTGTCCACTTTTGTTTTTTCCTTTCCTTTCCTTTCCTTTCCTTTCCTTTCCTTTCCTTTCCTTTCCTTTCCTTTTCCTTTTCCTGTCCACTTTTCTTTAATCCTTTTCCATGCTCCTTTCCTTTCCTTTCCTTTCCTTTTCCTGTCCACTTTTCTTTAATCCTTTTCCATGCTCCTTTCCTTTCCTTTCCTTTTCCTGTCCACTTTTCTTTAATCCCTTTCCATGCTCCTTTCCTTTCCTTTCCTTTCCTTTTCCTTTTCCTGTCCACTTTTCTTTAATCCTTTTCCATGCTCCTTTCCTTTCCTTTCCTTTCCTTTTCCTGTCCACTTTTCTTTAATCCTTTTCCATGCTCCTTTCCTTTCCTTTCCTTTTCCTGTCCACTTTTCTTTAATCCTTTTCCATGCTCCTTTCCTTTCCTTTCCTTTTCCTGTCCACTTTTCTTTAATCCTTTTCCATGCTCCTTTCCTTTCCTTTCCTTTCCTTTCCTTTTCCTGTCCACTTTTCTTTAATCCCTTTCCATGCTCCTTTCCTTTCCCTTCCCTTCCCTTCCCTTCCATTTTCCTGTCCACTTTTCTTTAATCCTTTTCCATGCTCCTTTCCTTTCCTTCCCTTCCCTTCCCTTCCCTTCCCTTCCCTTCCCTTCCCTTCCCTTCCCTTCCCTCCACTTCCCTCCGCTTTGTTTTGCTCCTTTTCCATGTTCCTTCCCTTCCCTTCCTTTACCTTTAGAAGTTAAATAAAGGGTAAAACCCGATCTACCCTGAAGGTTCAAGGCAAACATGCTAAGTCACCCTGCCCCCTTGAAGTTACAAATACAAATAGTTCCAATGCGGAAAAGCATATCTGAGTCATGTCTGAGTGGGAATGTCGAAATTTGATGTCAAAGCAGCCACATCTTGTCCGGAATTCTTCGCATTTTGCTTCTGCGTAATTATCCAGTGCTCTACAGTACACTATAACTCAATACAAACCAACACACAGTTCCATTGTTGTCCACGGTTTCCACGGTAAGGCCAGGAATCACTGCAGCAGATGGCAGATTATCCAAACAAGTGGACAAATTACCCACACTCCCCCGGTGTGCTGGACTATAGCGACGGCAAGCCAAAGGCCCGGGCACCAGAATGTGAAGCAGTGGGGAAACTGACAGCCATGTTTTTATTTTTTCTCTTTTCTTGCTCTCAAAATGCGGTCACAATTAGTTCTGTTACTGCCAAAAGAAAATGGATTACATTATAAACACAATTCATGTATGGAGTAAGGAATAAAATACTCATGGGGAGTGTACTTATAGGAAAGTGGTAGCTCAAGTGGTTAAGGCTTTTGATTGGAAGATCACGGTTTAAGCCCCAGCACCACCAAGCTGCCACCATTGGGCCCTTGAGCAGGGCCAACAACCCCCCCTGCTCCAGGGACACTGCATCAAGGCTGACCCTGCACTCTGACCCCAACCCTCCAAGGATGGTATATGGGAAGAAAAGAATTTTACTCTGCAGTGATGTATATGTGACAAATAAAGGCTGCTTAACTTAATCAACAGTAGCATGGATACATAGCACAGCAAGATACATATCCTGGCTGTCAGATTATATTATATCACAGCTATCCATTTTATCTGCAAAGGGACAGTGAGGCTGATGGGGTTTTTCTGCATTCTCACAGGATTCCACTTAATTAATCAATTGGACTCAGTCTGTTGATGCCTGATGGTGTATCAGGTGTGTTTCAGCTTGGACTGAAACCATTTAGCTACAGCAGCTGAGAACCAGGCAGGTTTGGGTCAGGCAGATCTGCAAAGATTTAGTCAGTTAGAGATCTTAATCCAGTCCCTTCCCTTCCCTTTTCCTTTTCCCTTTCCACTTTTCTTTGTTTATTTTCTTTCGGTACGTTTTGTTTCCTTTTCCTTTTCCTTTTCATTTTCATTTTCATTTTCATTTTCCTTTCCTTTCCTTTCCTTTCCTTTCCTTTCCTTTCTCCCTTTTCCCTTTCCTGTCCACTTTTCTTTAACCCTTTTCCATGCTCCTTTTCCTTTCCTTTCCTTTCCTTTCCTTTCCTTTCCTTTCCTTTCCTTTCCTTTCTCCCTTTTCCCTTTCCTGTCCACTTTTCTTTAACCCTTTTCCATGCTCCTTTTCCTTTCCTTTCCTTTCCTTTCCTTTCCTTTCCTTTCCTTTCCTTTCCTTTCCCTTCCCTTCCCTTCCCTTCCCTTTCCCTTTCCACTTTTCTTTAATCCTTTTCCATGCTCCTTTCCTTTCCTTCCCTTCCCTTCCCTTGTGTTGTTTTCCTCCTTTTTATCTTTCCTTAGGGAAACAAAGTATGTATCAGTTCAATTAAATAGACCCAATGCTCACTAAACAGTGGCGAGGCATCAGGTCTCTTCACTTGAAAATATCATTGCAGTGGAAACCTGGCCAACATTGAGAGCTAAGATTATTATCTGCCAGATATGTATGTACTTCCGCCGAACCGCTGCGTTATCCCTTCGGCTATAATCGTAACCCGTCATAAATCTGTCAGTAATCTTATTCAAAAATGAATAATACACACTTCAAAGATTCTATCTGTAGACTGCTGACAAATTAAAGGAAAACCTGGTGGCTGTGTTCCACCAGTGCAATTAAATATTAAAATGTGCATCCTAAAACATCATAAAGCTGAAAAAATTTAACCACTGGAGCTTTACACAGTCCAAACTTTGGTCACTGCTGATGTGAGAGTTTACTGAGACCACCATGGGCTTGTCTTTTCTTTCCTCCAGGTCATTTTTTTATTATGTTTTCAGCCCACATCGTAATTTCTTGGAAGTGCCTCTCTGTGCTCGTGCATCTCGTCTCCGGAGGAGAGGCAGGATCATTCAGTCTTGCTCGTTTTCCATCATGGCTGACGGCAGAGCCGACCTGATGGTGATGAATGGGCTCTTTAGGCGACTCGGCAGCGCCACACCAATCAAAAGCTTTTCTTTCTAATTGAATTGCACTTTTTGCATTACTCTGACTGATGCTGTATCTTTGTGTCGGTGCTGTAGAGGGAGAGATTTCAGTGTGTTATCGTGCACGAATACACCGTGAATGCTTAATGAAGGTTATTAATGGGGAAAGTGTATTCAGAAAGACAGCAGTCTCCATGCTGCTGCTCTGGAAATGAAAACCTTCACAAAGCAGATTAGAGTCTGGTTCTGTTTTCGCTTTTCTTTCCCCTGATCTTGAATTTTTCTAAATTATTACCATTCCCATCTCTGGGTATTTTTTTTTTCCCTCTTCTTTTAAAGGTCAACCATCTCTCAAAGGCGAGTACTTTTGTTTTTGCAAGCGTCTTTGTGTCTGTAGGAATTTGGAGAATGATGAGAGAAAATGCCACAGCTTGAAGGCCGTCATAACAAAACAGAAGACGCTGGAAAGCACATTGTATCACTGAATGTTTGTGTGTTTACACCACAGAAGACTTGTTCTACATTTCTCCCTCTTGGGCATTTACACGCTGGGAAAAAAAATGGCTGTCGAGGACTAAACAAACCCCAGGACTGTGTGGCATATCTCTCCTCATGCTTTTCTCTTTTGATAAATGTTTAAACAATGTGCTGGTTATTGATTTGTAGAACAGTAAGTGAGGAGGCACGAGTGTGGTCCTGGAGGGAGTAGAATATTACAGACAGGGAGTCCTGCGCCAGAGAGCATCCGCTTCCTGACAGGAATCCTGCTACTTCCTGTGTCTCAACAGGAAGTACACAAAGGGAGGCCCCAGCAAACGTAAAAAAAAAAAAATTATAATATTCGTATGCATTCATATATTTATCCGGTAGTACATGCATTATGACACAGGACAAATATTTCCAGTAACATTGTGCTTCAAGCTAAAACATTGTGGCCTTTTTGTGCAAACAAATTCAGGAGGCAATATTTACATGATAAATGTATTTATTTATTTATTTATTTATTTCCATTTTTAACTATAGTAGTTTTTATTTATTTAATTGATTATTTATTTCCATTTTTAACTATAGTAATATTTGTATATATTTATTTGTTTGTTTATTTATTTATTATTTATATTTTTAACTGTAGCAATATTTTTATTTATTTACTTACTTATTTATTTCCATTTTTATGGAATAATATATTTTTTTATTAATTTATTTCTATTTTTGCTTGTAGTAATTTCTTTTTTTCTTCATTTATTTCCATTTTAATATATTCATTTATTTCCATAGCAATATTTCTATTTATTTATTTATTTATCTCCATTGTAGCTAAGGTTATTTATTTATATATTTATTTATTTATTTCCATTATTAACTGTTGACTCTTAGGTAGCAAAAGAAAAAAAAAACTTTTCCTTTTTTTGGATTCTTTCTTGAATCCGATTGGTCAGAATATATCATCAGCATCTCCGACCTCAATTGTTATTCACATATTAATGTATATGTTCTAACACTTTAATATTTCTAAAGTAACAACATTTTTACCTGGGAATTTTACAGAGATTGATGACAGATTTTAAAAACATGCTATTTATCAAAGAGAAACATTTTCTCTAAGGAAAAATTTACTTAACACGGAAATATAGAAGCTGTTCCTTTAAGGACAGAGGTCTTTCTCAGTAATGTGACAAAAATTGTTTTATTGTCTGTCTTGTTGAGTTTGTAATGATGACAGGAAATTGTCCGACGTTCCATCAAGAACTATGTAAAGAATGTGATGTGAATCTTCACTCAATAAGAAATTTTAAAACATTAGGATAATCCTGCAATAGAAAGAGAATAAAAAACTTCTGTGTGTCATTATAAAATAGTTGCGAGTGTATTCTAGTTTTGCAAAATTGTACGTTTAATCAGAGTGTAAAACCTCGGAGCTTCCATTATCCATTATCTTATAAAATATTCACCTCAGCTCTCGGTGTTACAGCAGGAAGTGTTGTTTAATGAAACTGGAGGTAATTGGATAGCTTTTGAGGAATGTGTGTCATAATACCAAAGCTAGGCGCTATGGCCATGTATCCGGGTGCGTACGTGTACGTTAAGTATCGCACGTCTGCCTGTGATGCATGAGCGCTTATTCCTGACGCCACTTTTAAAGCTTGTTAAAATATGACTTCCTCTGCTGTTATTTATAGATCCTCTCGCAGCGTCCAGCTCACTTCAGGCCGTATAAAACAATGCAGGAGTTTCTTCTTCATTATGTTCTGCCCCATCTATAAAAATGCAAATGGACATTTGCAAATTGCGCCGGCTCTAAAAACCCCATGACGTGAGCTGCATTATTACTTTAATGTAATTGGTAAGACTTGCATTAATGCTTTTAACATGGTTCTATTTTTCTTCCCGAATTCCTCGGCCGTAGTTCTTAATAAAGACGGTTTGAGATTCCAGCTGGTTAAAACCATTACTCTCTGACTCGAGAAAGTAAGAAAAGTTGCCTCCTGCCATTGTCCGTTCCTTTTTTTTTTTTTTGCTCCAACTCTCACATTCAGTTCATTCCCAATCAGCTCCATCTAGGCACTTCGCCCGGCGCTGTTAGCGTTCAATCACAGTGATAGATCTGCGCTGGAATGAGTTGATCGATCCTGATGCAGTTTGTCAGCTTAGATGTCTTGAGTCAGCGCTTTCTGACCACTGCTTGCTTTTCTTTTTCCATGACAGCGTGCTAGCAAGGAGGGAGAGTGGAAAAACGAGGCAAGGATACGAGTTTGAAAGCTTGTCTGTCTGGAGTGCGAATTCCAGACGATGCTTTCACCCTAGACGGTCCTTTGTCTATTGTGAAGGCTTTCAGACATTCGGGTCATTTCGATATAATTAAGTGGATGAAATGAATCCATTAATGGACTGATGTGTCCAGTCGCACTGCGTCAAGGCGAGTGGACTTATCTGGAGACATGGAGGTTTTTTTTTAAACCTTACACAGCTTGTACCAGTTTGACCCGACTTAATGCTAACTACATAGTAGCAGCGGTGCAAAGAAATCATTTCAAGAAGCTTCTTCTGGCATGTGTTAACTTTACCCGGAATGGATGAGTACAAGTCTGCTCACTCTGCATCATCCGCTAATGAAAGTGTTTATTGGATGGTGGCAAGGAAACAGTCATAACGCCTTAGTCATTGTCTTCACTCCAGAGGTTTACGGCCAATGAGTCTTGGAAGAGGCTTTTCCAGCTTCCCAAAAAACGAAACTGCCTGTAAATGGCTTAAAACAAATATACAAACCGACCTGGAAGCATTTCAATCCCGAGTTTAACCGTTAGACATGACTTCTTTCTCAAAAAACCTCCTTCTCACCTCAGGTTTTGGACACCGAGCACGGCTTGTGGCTGCCGCGACACGTATTTGGAGACGTTCAGAGTTAAAAAAAAAAAATGAATGGCTTGCTAACTGATGTTTGGCACATCTTCACTGGCTTCCTGCAGCAAGGGAAGGAACACATGGCAGAAAGTCGAGGACGGCCGAGGGATCCGTGCCAGCTCCGAGCTGCAAAAGTTCTGGCAGGGAATTGAGAAACACGCTAAAGAAGACGCTAATGCATGTTTTGCCACTGCTAGCAGGCTAATCTATTGTAATGAAGCATTAGCCTTTTCCTTGATGGACTGCCTCGGGTCGAGAGAGGCTTTGCTATCAGTGCACTTAAAGAATGATATAGGAGGTGGTTAATTAGGGCTATTACATGGTTTAGAACGTCATCAGAGACAAACTGTTGTTGTTCGGACAGGGTTTAGGGTTGAGATTCATCCTGATTTTATAAATGCAGCCCGTGTGAGGGTTGGAAACTATTTCTAAGACTAACAAATAAAAACAGACCGGTGGTTGTTTTCCTTTTATTCATTCTGAAAGTCCGGTGTTGTGCTTCGAGTTCTGGTAAATTCATGAGGCATGTTCCAAATATTTGAGAGCTATAACTGCTGAGTCGTAAGCTAACTGGCTTGTTCAGTGTTGCGTCGGGAAGAAGAAACTAAAGCTAGCAAATCTGGCAGATTGTTTTTATCACAACATAAGGGCTATGCAGGATTTGGCTCTGAAACTATATGTTTAAACTAAATCCAGAATGAAAATAGTGGCCTAGTTTGGCTACATTTGTAGCACATAGTAAACCAAAATAAGGGATAATATGCAAGATACTTATTTTGCCCAGAAATGCATAATACAATTGCAGTTTACGGTGAATGCTGGTTTGAATACTGCCCCCTTTTGGTATAGAGAACTATTTCCACAAAACGGTGCATTTCTTCTATAAGTTCGAGTGCAAAATTTTCACAGATGACCAAAGCAGCCGACGATCCTTAGTTAGCCTTGGTGGGCGCTAGTTATTCTTCAAATATTCTTACTTTTACTATTAGAAGTGTAACATCTGTATCTATTTACTGATATTTGATCAGATTTCTTTAGACATTATCATCATTATCAGGACGTCTTGAATGAGGTCTCTGATCTCTAATTCTTTCACCGTCGTGGTATTTCGATGCTAATACGGAAGGGTCAGGGACAAAGCAGCACTTGCTATATAAGTATCCAGAGATATTCATCACTTTCAGTCACTGAGCCAAAATCATTAGCTTTAATCTCTGCAAGAGCAACATATAGAATTCCATTAGCGTCACATCAGTCACCGAGGTTTATACATATGCTCACTCAAGTCCTTGCTGGTCTGGTTGTGTGTGTGAAATACTGTCTGTGGTGTATTTTTCTTCAAAATTGCATTGAATCAGGCTTCGCTTTTGTCATCGTGTTTTAGCTCGGCTTTCTTTCTTTTCTTTTTTTTGTACTTTCTTTAATGTGCAGAACCACTCAAAGAGCCCCGGTGGCCAAATTGCCGTTATTTATGTCCGTGTTCTTCCGCTGTGAAGTCTCGAGGCCAAAGTGGGTCTCTCTGTCTGGTTATTTTAACCTCTTAGGAATCCTATAGCAACGTGCATTTTAATACCTTTTTGGGTTTAAAAAGGAAAATATTGTGCGAGACATGCAATTTTTGATTATTGTTGACACTTGGTGCCTAATAATGCATACGATGGATTTGAGAAGATTTCCACCATTTAAGGTTTGTGTATCATCCACATCTAGTCACTCTTCTTCAGCCATGTTCATTTTTATGCTAGGCTGAAATTTCCATTCACGTGATAAAAAAATGTCATCTATGACAAGAACGGACGATCGCTTCTTCATCTCCGAATTTACAGACGTGTCTCTTGTTCACCGTTTGCCTTGACTTCAGGATCTTCCTCCTCCGATTTTCCATCATGGAAATATAATGGAATGGAAGCAGCATGTAAAAGCCCATCATTCTCTTTTGTTACTAATAAAAAAGTTTCTCTACGTCGATCGCCTTATCGATTTTCCCCGAATTTCACCTTGAGCTTGGGTTCAGACTCCATCCTGATTCTCTCTATACTTAATCCATACAATAAGTATAGACAGGGTTATAGATTTAACCAAGTACTGTTTAGTAACTGATCCAAAGCCAATCAAAAGTGCTTATTTTAAAAACAGAGAAGGTGGTTGGTTTGACATTACTTAGGGAGAGGAACTGGTAAATATCAAGTTGAGTGGCGTTTTCAGTATTTTTTTTTACCAGTTTTTTTACCAGGGAAATTACACGTTTCCAACCTTGCCTCAAACACCGCTCTGGTAGAAGCCATAGCTCTTTCAGTAAAATAAGCGTGGATTCGTGTAATTCATAGAGCTCGCTTATCACAAGTGAATCGATTATGATTACAACAGACATCCTTCGACGAATCTTGACCAGAATTATCCTTTTTGAGCGGAACGGATTTTGATTGCTAGAAAGTTTACTTCCCGACTTAGCCATGTTGTTTCTGCCCCAAATCCTAACATCACCGCAGGGCGTCTGTGATTTTATTTATTTATTTTTTTGCGTTATTCGTACATGCTAATCCACCACAGCGTAACCAACCTCGCCTCATTAGCTTCTCCCCAGAGGACAGCATTAGCACTATACATCATATACGACCACGTTTCCTAATGGATATATACAATCGATACCAGATAGCCGGGTATTTTTAAGCCGGTGATCTATATTCTGCCTTTTGTTTCCAGTAGTTATTCCTGTTTATTCTGTGTGATTATCTTGTAATTTCTCCAGATGTTATTTTTTTTCTAACTACACCCAGTTCTTAAGCATTAACTAAATTCTGTATTTGATTTTTTTTCCCCCCCGTTTTGTTTACCCGTACGTTTTATGTTAGAAATGCAGACTGTGCCAAAATAGCTACACCACAGTAATGGTGTGTTTAAGTGAGCCTTTTGGGGTTTGCTTAGGCCATTAAATCCAGAAGCCTGTCATTAGAAACCAGAGCACACTGGGGCTTATGGGAGAACAGCAAGCAATAGCGTCGAAACAGAAAAAGATCTGTGACGAGCTTGTAAGGACGCTCTGACTTTAATGAGTGGAACCAGTGCCTCGGTATCATTGGTTTTTCCCCTTTTCCAGAGCTTAATTTCTTAGCTTTTTTTTGTGCACATCTTCACCGCTTTTCCTGCTTTTAGGCAGCAGAAGGAGGATTATCAGATTATTGCTCAAAAAGGAAATTCATTCATTTCATTTAGAGATGCAAATAAAATGGCTTCACGGCTAAATAGCGTGCATGAATTCGAGCGTGATTTATAGTCGGATCTCTAATCCAAGCTGTGCTAAGGAAGTGTTGTGCTACTTACAGATGACCTCTGTTTCACCCGGGGTTTTTTTTTTTTGTGTGTGCGTTTCTGTGATTTTGTCACTTGTGTCTTCTCATTTAGAGAACAGAGATGGATATAGAACGTTTGTTTCCCTCAGGGAGCTTGTAGCTGAAAGGGAGGGAAGGGTTTTGTGTGTGTGTGTGTGTGTACGTACGTGCACAAGCCTGTCACTGCAGGCCTGTCAGCACTAATGGGCTGTTGACCCCCTAGCAGGAATGAGGGTCGAGTGCTCATTCATCAGCAGCACATCCACGTGTCATCATGGCCACCTCCTCCTACAGGGCCTGATCCGGAGGCTAGATTAGATACAATCCTTCTTACGCCTCCCTTCGCTCTCTTCTTCTTGTCTTTTTTTTCCTCCTCTTCATCTCCACCCCTCTTCTCATCCTCTTGTCAGGATGTAAATTCTGTTCTTATATACTGAGCAGAACGAAGAGAGTAGAGAGTTGTTAACACGAGCACTATTTCATTCGGCTCTTCCACAGAGGTGCATCACGTGATCGTAGAGCGGAAGGTTGTTGCATGCTGACGTTTTTTCGCAACGCGCGGCCGATCGAAAACACGATCTGGGATCGACAGGAAATGCAGCATGCGTGAAATTGACACCAAAGGTAGTTAGGAGATTGTCTTATATTTATTCTTAGAGATTAAATTCAATCCTATTGTTTTTCATTTGAGTTAGGGTTCCAAAGTAGTCAAATGAACAAATTCTTGAAGATATTTTTTTTTGTTTATATATATATATATATTTTTTTTTAATTTTACTTAATTTATTTATTTTATTTGTTTGTTTATTTGTTTATTTTATTTTTCATTTTTTAATTTTATTAATTTTAATTTATTTTTGATTATTTAATTATTTATTTTATTTTGGTTAATTTTTATTATTTATTTATTTAATAGAAAATGTTTTTTTTCCTTTTACCTTAGATTACCAGTTGTATTATTTTTCCCCCCGTAAAATCTTGGCTACTAAGGAGACAGAAAAGTTCTAATTATCATGTAGGCAAAAGAGGTCAAACTCTTCAGAGAACTGCTCCAGGGTAGTATTCAGGGGTAAAGTACTGACATGGGGACTAACTCATTTACACTATATTGCCAAAAGTTTTGGGACATCTGCCTTGACATGCACATGAATGTAATATGGATTTGTCCTGTCCTTTACAGCTATAACAGCTTCAACTCTTCTGGGAAGGCTTTCCACAAGGTTTAGGAGTGTGTTAATGGGAATTTTTGTCCATTTCTCTAGAAACGCATTTGTGAGGTCAGGCACTGATGTTGGATGAGAAGGCCTGGCTTGCAGTCTCCGCCCTAATTCATCCCAAAGGGGCTGAGGTCATGACTCTGTGCAGGCCAGTCAAGTTCCTCCACACCAAACTCGCTCATCCATGCCTTTTATGGACCTTGCTTTGGTCACTGGTGTGCAGTCATGTTGGAACAGGAAGGGGTCATCCCCAAACTGTTCCCAGAAAGTTAGGAGCATGAAATTGTCCAAAATGTCTTGGTATGAAGCTGAAGCATTAAGAGTTCCTTTCACTGGAACTGAGGAGCCGAGCCCAACCCCTGAATTCAATGATTTGGAGGGGTGTCCGAAAACTTTTGGCAATACAGTGTATGTTCTGTTCTAAACTTGAATCATTACTGCGATGTTTACAGTAAAGCGTTGTGATAAATCTTTAGTAGCACGCAGCAACTAGGCTATAAGTGAACTCGTGTTGAACTGACGTGACTAGTCACAGTCCTCCAGCTTCTCTGCACTCTGAGGCCTGAACTCTGCATGCACCCCGCTTCAGTTCTGTGTCACTTCGGACAGAAAGCTTCTTCTGCTGGAGGGAGAGCATGGCAAATCAAAGCGCTCCATGAGCTGCACCGTGCCTTTGGGAAAACCGGCATTTCGTTAGCTTGACTTTCGCCGACTCTGAAGTCTCACGAATCAAACTTCTCGAAAAAAGTTTTTTTACCCATCTGTTCTACTTCAGCCTGTTCAGGAAAAAAGCTGCACTCGACTCCTCTAGTTATAGAATTCTATATTGTATAGAAATGTGTATAGAATTTGCCTTTCATGGAATTATTCATTTTAATCCGTGTTGAAATTAAATCTAATAGAGGATTATTGTGCTCCTGTAATGAATAACTAGTAGCTACTTAGGTTTTTTTCCACTTTTTTTTTTTTTAGACAACCTGAATAGTTTTTCTGTAAATAAAAACTTGTGGCTTCTGTAGAATAAAATTGAAATGTAATAATAAATTTAATAAATAAATGTATTTAATAATACATTTAGAAAATAATAAATACATTAAAATAATAATAATACATTTAATAAAATTGCAGAATTTATTTTCTGAATTTTTATATTCCTTTAAAGTTGCTTTTAGACATTGATCATTGTTAAAATTGTATTGGATTTTCTTCAGCTTTTTTCACCAATATGTCCCCTTATACATTTAGATACCAAATAATAGATGCAACGTTTGTGGAAAGTTTCTTGTGTACAGCTTTTCCTGAAAAAGAGTATTATAAGAATGAGAATAAAATAAAGCACTGACACTGGAGACTCCTTCCAGAAATTAGAAATTGATCTGTTTATGTGGAATCCAACCTGATGAAGAAAATGGCCGAAGATGTGTTCAGCTAACTCGGTTTAGGATCTCGTCTTATTGTATCTCGATGCACCACTCCTCCATCTTCCCTCCCTTCCTTGGCCCGTGGTGAGAGAGGTGATGCATATGGTTGCGACGGCTGGGCTGCCGTGTAGGGGTTCTCATTATTCATTCCTTAACGAGCCTTCACTCGGGTTCTAACGAGCCGTAATTGCCTCGGTGCCGCCGCTGGAATCGATGCATCAGTTGAAGCTGCGCCCAATGAATGACCAGACATTTACGTGGAAGGGTTTACATTCCCAAAGAGACGCTCGTTTCGTCCAAACTGTTCCTTCTGACCCTGCTCTCTGTCTCTCTTTGTGCGTCTGTCTTTCTCTCCGTCTCTCTCTGTCTGTCTCCCTTTGTGTCTGATTTTTCTTTCTTTCCGTCTTTCTCTTTGTCTACCTTTGTGTCTGTAGTTATGTCTCTTTTTCAGTCTCCTTGTCTCTCTCTCTCTCTCTCTCTGTCTCCCTGTGTGTATCTCTGTCTGCTTTTTTTCTGTTTTTCTCTGTTTCTCTCTGTCTTTCTGATTTCCCTTGTGTCTGTCTGTCTCACTCTGTCTCTCTCTTTCTCCCTTTGTGTTTCTGTCTTGTGTCGCTATCTCTCTTTTGCTCCTTCTCTCCCTTTGTGTCTGTCTGTTTTTTCTATCTCTCTGTCTCTCTCTGTCCCTCTGTGTTTCTGTCTTGTGTCTCTGTCTTTCTCGCTCTCTTCCGCTCTCTCACTCTCTCTTTCTCTGTCTACCTTTGTGTCTGTCTTTCTGTCTGTCTCTCTCTCTCACTCTTTCTATCTGTCTCTATCTCTCTCTTTGTGTCTGTCTGTTTTTTTCTGTTTCTCTGTCAGTCTCACTATGTCTCTCTTTCTCTATGACGCCCTATCTCACTCTGTCTCACCCTGTCTGACTCTGTCTCACGCTTTCTCTCTGCCTCCCTTTTTGTCTCACTTTCTCTCTCTCTCTCTCTCTCTCTCTCTCTCTCTCTATCACGCACACACACGCACACACACACATTCAAAAGTTTCTTAAATTGTCTTACAGTATTTTTTTTAGAGGAGGGGTGTTTTTGCAGTGTTTCCAGTCAGAGGTGTTCACAGTCTGCTTTAGCATCCGTTAGCGCTGTGTTTTTCCTCACAGGAACGAGCTTGTTTAGCATTGAGACGCTACTGTAAGAATATTGCCTGTGAAAGACACTCTGGAGGAAAATGTCACACTACGAATGACATTTGTTTGTAGTGTTTGCTTTATTTGCACTTATTCCAGACATATGCTCGAGAGAATCCGGATGTTTCTGTGCTCCGGGATACCAGACAGACACCATGTGAGCAGTCTATCTTCGTCACTTTACATCGTCTTCATGCTCTTTCTGTTTCTCTTCTTTTTCTGGTTGGGTTTAGTAAAAAACAACAATAAAATCACAATCTTGGTCCATTTCTTGATATACCTGGACAGAAGAACAGTATTAACATGTTTATGGAGAGTATTTGCATCTGACAATCTTAATGTATAATCATAATTATCCTTAGTTGCTATGAGCAGATGTTGTACCATGGGACCTGACACAAGCCATGTAAAGCTCACGGTGAAGGTACAGAAAGAAATCTGAGACATGAATACATTTAAAAACGAAGCAAATGCTGAATTGTAGCGAAAAGGTGTAGACAAAAATGTCCAGTTTGAAATTAATATTTTATATCATATAGTGATAATGTTCTTAATACTAAACAGTTCATAACTGCTATGAGTAAAATTCATGGATGGAAGGAAGGAAGGAAGGAAGGAAGGAAGGATGGATGGATGGATGGATGGATGGAATAAAGGAAGGAAGGCTGGCAGGAAGGAAAGTAGTAAGGAATGAGGGAAGGAAGAAATGAGGGATGTATGGAAGGAAGGAAGGAAGGAGGGAGGGATGGATGGATGGAATAAAGGAAGGATGGATGGAATAAGGGAATGAGGGAAGGAAGAAATGATGGATGGATGGAATAAAGGAAGGAATGAGGGAAGGAAGAAATAATGGATGGATGGATCAATGGATGGATGGATGGAATAAAGGAAGGAAGGTAGGAAGGAATGAGGGAAGGAAGAAATGAGGGATGGATGGATGGAGGGAGGGATGGATGGATGGATGGAATAAGGGAAGGAAGGTAGGAAGGAATGAGGGAAGGAAGAAATGATTGGATGGATGGATGGATGGATGGATGGAATAAAGGAAGGAAGGTAGGAAGGAATGAGGGAAGGAAGAAATGATTGGATGGATGGATGGAATAAAGGAAGGAAGGTAGGAAGGAATGAGGGAGAGATGGATGGATGGAAGGAAGGAAGCAAGCAAGGATAGAAGGAAGGAAGAAATGAATGAGCCCTGTCTGGAATTGATTAATTCCTGATTATATCCTGAAGTAATTTCCTGTTTTTCCCCCTGCGTTTCTGTGATTTTATTTCCACTCATATCAGCCTGGTCTCTCTCAGGCCTCCTGCTGCTTTTCACCAAACTCACCTGATCACTTTTAGCCTCGTCCGGATACATGGCTTAGATTTTCTTTCATCTCACGTTGGAAAAACAGACACTTGACTGCTGCTGCTTGCTGTGTTCAGTCTCAGAGTGTGTGTATCAGTGACCCTCCTCTACATATTAAACACTTCCCGAGTCCCCACTAGAAAATGGATACTCCTCATATAATGGCTCTCGGACCGCTCGGGCGCCATGATGGACACGGGACACGATCATGCAGTGTGATCATGTGGCACTGTTTATAGAAAATGTAGTCATTTTATTGCTGACCAAGTGAGGGTTTTACCACTTAGTAGAAATGTGTTCTATGTTATAAAGCATTTATTACCGATGCCCCAGGAAACTAATCCCATCCGAATAGGGCTATTTGCTGTATGCACTGTCCTGCTCTGAATTCTGAATGGCGCTCACATACAGCATATTAATTAAGACCGATTTCTTCCTTCATTGCTTCCTTCTTCCCTTCCTTTCTACCTTCCTTCCTTCCTTCATGAAAAATCTGGCATGAAAATCATTGACTCAGACTTTAATATCTCTCGACTTTGAATGGACACACTGTTTATTCGATTAGAGTTTTCTATCGAAAAGCAGTTATTTTTTCATTAGAAAAAGATTAAACGATTAGGAATCCATCTCAGTCGTTTACAAAATACAGGATGAGGAAATAAAAATGAATAAATATATGTTTATTTATTAGTTTAAATTTATTAGTAATGAATTAGCTGAAAGAGAATTTCCCTGATTCCAATTTCATCAAGTCTCTCAATTTTCCTGTGGAGCGATGCACAGCAAAGTTTTTAAAAATCAGAGATATCTCACTTTTTGTTTGTTCCAAATACACACACACACACGCATGGTGTTGCTCATACAAAGTTGGAAAACTTAACAGCATGGGTTGCCAGATTTCTTACGTGTCTTGTAAAGTGTTGGAGAATGCTTGAGGTTGTGTTTGTGTGTGTGTGTGTGTGTGTGTGTGTCTGTGTCTGTGTGTGTGTGAGTGGGAGGCACATTGGCACCACAGAAATTGGCAATGGTTCTGTCTGGCCACTGGGAGAACCGGACACTGTATCTGTCTCAGCTGGAGGATGGAGATAAAGCAAGAAACTGACACACACACACATACACAGAATTTCCTTACATATTCTGGGAAGATTTCTTCTATCTGCATCTAGATTACACTCCATTACACACACACACACACACAGCTTGTGAATTCCTTTTGCAGCTGTTGGGTCTTTACTCACTCTTGCATATGTCCTCATAAATGCCTGTGTGTGTGTGTGTGTATGTGTGTGCATGTGTGTGTGTTCACTTTCTAAAGCAAGTTTCCCACACACGCCCATGCTTACACATGGTCTGGTGGTTAGCATCAGTAAGTTTACCTCATTTCTCCCTGTCTTGCTGAGTATAGACCCATGTTTACTGAGAACACCACACACACACACACACACACACACACACACCACAGTAAAATTCTGCAAATCTTAAAATAGTGTACAGAAAGAGAGACAGCCTTCACTTAAGTAAGGACAGGAAAGCCATGTACAGTCATGTGGAAGCTACTTATAAAGCTTGTAGTGTAGCTATCTAACGGCTAGCTAGTCTCTAGATTAGTTGTTTTATATCACTGTTAGCTTGTCGCTAAACATGACTGAAAATAGCTGCTAGGGTTCTGTGTTGAGAGTGGAGATAGCAACACTACAAGGTACTAAAAAAACAACAGCTAGATCCTGGAGCAGAGCTGATGAGCCACAGGGAGAACTGGACAATGTGTCTTGTGTGCTGGAGGATAGAGATAAAGCTTAGTAACATCTAAGCCAGAAAGACACACACGTGTTGGCAAAGTGACAGAGACACACACAAGAGACACAAAAGATGTACAAACACACATCAGGATGGCAGTTATCTCACATTTTTGCTAAACTGTGGTGTAATATTGGGTATACGGTAATTAGCAGCCATTTTACACACACACACGTGGATCATTTGGGGAATGTGAGAGATTTGTGAGTATACTTCCAAAAGTTTTGGGACACCCCTCCAAAACATTGAATTCAGGTGTTGTTTTCCAGGGGTTGGGCTCGGCCCCTTAGTTCCAGTGAAAGGAACTCTTAATGCTTCAGCGTACCAAGACAATTTCATGCTCCCAACTTTGTGGGAACAGTTTGGGGATGACCCCTTCCTGTTCCAACATGACTGCACACCAGTGCACAAAGCAAGGTCCATAAAGACATGGATGAGAGAGTTTGGTGTGGAGGAACTTGACTGTCCTGCACAGAGCCCTGACCTCAACCTGATAGAACAGCTTTGGGATGAATTAGAGCAGACACTGTGAGCCAGACCTTCTCGTCCAACATCAGTGCCTGACCTCACAAATGCGCTTCTAGAGGAATGGTCAAAGATTCCCATAAACACACTCCTAAACCTCGTGGAAAGCCTTCCCAGAAGAGTTGGAGCCATTATAGCTGTAAAGGGCGGGACAACTCCATATTACATTCATGTCCATGTAAAGGCGGACGTCCCGAAACATTTGGCAATATAGTGCATGTATCTGTGTGTATGTTAGTGCTCTGTTTGTGTTTTCCAGAATGATCCGACGAAGTCACCAACCTCTTCGCACACTCAAAGCACACAGTTCAGTTTGATTTTAATTGTCTTGCCCTTTTAAGGAAAGCTATCATCAGGAATGTGTCTAGATGCAATTAACTCATGAGAAAATATGAGGAAGAAGTTGTCTGGTGCAGATGTTCAAGCATCACTGATCAATCAGGAGGTCTGGAGCGAGAGCGAAAGAAGGGATCAGGCAGCAGATTTTTTATTAACAATGCTTTTATTATACAGTGGTATAATAATTGTGATCCAGGCATCCAAGAACAACCGCCGTTGTTGACTAATAGCCTTTTATTCCACTCACTTCCGCTGTATAATGGAATAATGTGACCAAAAATGACATGGATAATTGTGTCTGTATCTCAAAAATGGCCTCTTAGTAAAGAGAGAGAGAGAGAGAGAGAGAAGGCCAGGTTATCAAGCGTTTGTCCATTCCCATCAATCGGTGCATCGGCCCATTAATACTGATGTCACTTTGACGGACTTGCCTCATTCTGCCACCCGACACTATCCTGAGGACCAGATGAGGGGGAAAAGCAAGAGCGCAGAGTATACACATCATTTTTTCTCCACACACACACAGACACACACACAGACACACCCACACACACACACACGTGTTCTGTGAAGCGGATCGGCTCTGTGTGAAGCTATGGGTCAGAGAGCTGACACGCAGAGAGGGAAGCACAACAGTGGCTCAGCTCTGCCTCTTACAGATAACACACACACACGCACAATCCTGCCCAAGCTTTGATGCTCACAAATGACCACCGGCAGCGAGTCTGATAATGAAGAGGATTTTATTACAGACTGGAATAGATGCCATTTATAGCGCAGGCCATAACTAATTGGACAGTGAGGCATTGTTGCTGATTTGACTCCACTCCCTACTCTCATACATCGTTAAAATGCCACCATTCTGCCCTAATTTGCGTGTCCGTACATCCATATTGGATGAGCTTGTGTGCAGCGGAATGAGAATCCTGTTCATTTGGAGTACTGGAGTGCAAATGGCTGATGCTGATGTAGTGTAGAACTGTGTAATTTTGCTTCAGTGGTTTCGAGAGGTGACGTTTTCTAAAAGTCTGCTTAGTTCTCATTATTACACATCTTTCTATGAGGAATACCGGTCACTGTAGAGCTTCCTGGACAGTTTGATGGTGGACCCAGTCCTCCAGTAATGATGGTGCATTTGATACACTCGAACCAGAGCACATCATATTTAAGTGTTGTACAGTCGCTGTACAGAGAAAGACGGCTTGTGGATTCTTTATCTTTACACATCATCAATGCTTTTAGGAATCACTTTGCAGAAGAGCTGACAGCTGCAGGTTCTCTGCACTCACTCCGTCGATCAACGTCAGGAGATGTAGTCGAAAGCGTGAATCTCGGCTGTAACCGACGACACTGCTTTGATTTGATGCACGCAGACGCACCAAACCCTACATGATCCTTTCAGGAGCCTCTCTTCCACTAATTTCATAAATACACCGATCAGGCATAACATTATGAGCACCGACAGGGGAAGTGAATAACAATGATTATCTTCTCATCATGGCACCTGTTAGTGGGTGGGATATATTAGGCAGCAAGTGAACATTTTGTCCTCAAAGTTGATGTGTTAGAAGCAGGAAAAATGGGCAAGTGTAAGGATTTGAGTTTGACGAAGGGCCAAATTGTGATGGCTAGACAACTGGATCAGAGCATCTCCAAAACTGCAGCTCTTGTGGGGTTTTCCTGGTCTGCAGTGGTCAGTATCTATCAAAAGAGGTCCATGGAAGGGAACAGTGGTGAACCGGTGACAGGGTCATGGGCAGCCAAGGCATGACTGGTCAGGGCTGTTTTGGCAGCAAAAGGAGGAGCAACACTATATTAGGCAGGTGGTCATAATGCTATGCCTGGTTGATGTAAAATACAAATGCATTTTTCTGTTAGAAACATGCATTAAGAAATTT
Organism: Hemibagrus wyckioides; assembly: GCF_019097595.1. NCBI lineage: Eukaryota > Metazoa > Chordata > Actinopteri > Siluriformes > Bagridae > Hemibagrus > Hemibagrus wyckioides. Next base: position 5,735,268 of record NC_080713.1, read on the forward strand.
TCACTTGGTGGAAGTGAGAAAGATTTAAAGCTAGAAAGATGAATATCGTAGTGTTTCTAGATCAGAATTGTGTCAAGAAATAAATGCTTTCATTTATTTATTAATTTTTATTTTAATTAGCCATTCGGTGCACCACCACGGTCAGCTGTAAAGGCCAGTTTAATTAATATGACGGCATGGTGGATGTGGTGCTCCTGTGGTCTGTTAGAAAATGGACTTTAAAGGCTCCTACATGAATGAATCTAGCATTTTGCGATAATTAGCAGATGGTTAAAAAAAAGGAAAAAGAACCTGTGCAGTAATTGTACACCTACAGACAGACCTGTATGTTGGGCTAAATATAGGACTAAGAAATCTGCTCTTCAGACAGGGAGCAAACTGCTACCTCATCTTATTCCTGTCATCTTTTTGCTGTCAGCAGGAATCACAAAATCTTTTGACTGCTCTCGAACATGACAATGAGATAATAATTATAAATAGAAATTCACAGCACAGCTATGGTTGAACTCCAGAAATAGCTTTGAAAAGCCTTTTTTTTTTTGGCATGGGGCAAAAAAACAGGATTGTCGTCTTTTATTATTTTCCAGCGGCATAAACTTAATCACGGTTAATCCGGTCTTGACCGAGTGCAGATCCCTCTATAGAGGAGGAATGGAGTGAACCCAGCCAAGCGCTTAATATCAGCAAATCCTCTCCAGGCCGTCAGGGGCAGGCAGTGAGCGCTGGGCTGCAGGAGACGATACGTTTGAGTTCCTTCTCTCTGAAGAAAGTGATTTGAAGAGAGAAAGGATTTGGTGATGGATTTAGAGGTGGAAAAGGTGAAAAGGGGCGGAGTCGAGTGCTCGCCAGACCATGTCGCGAGCTTGGCTATTTGGTTTAAAGTCTTAAGGCCATGCTTTTATCTGTTTCTTTTTCCCAGATATCATTTGCCATCTTTCTGTAGATGACAGTATATAGTATACATCGATCAGGCATAACATTATGACCACCCGCCTAATATTGCGTTGGTCCCTCTTTTGCTCCCAAAACAGCCCTGTCCCGTCCTGCACTGTGTATTCTGACACCTTTCTGTCAGAACCAGCATTAACTTCTTCAGCAATTTGAGCAACAGTAGCTCATCTATTGGATCGGATCACACGGACCAGCCTTCGCTCCCCACGTGTGCCGCCCATGACCCTGTCGCCGGTTCACCACTGTTCCTTCCTTGGACCACGTTTGATAGATACTGACCACTGCAGACCAGGAACGTCTGATCCAGTCGTCTAGCCATCATAATTTGGCCCTTGTCAAACTCTGCCCATTTTTCCTGTTTATAAAACATTAACTTTGAGGGCAAAATGTTCACTTTCTGCCTAATATATCCCACCCACTAACAGGTGCCATGATGAGGAGATCATCAGTGTTATTCACTTCACCTCTCACTGCTCATAATGTTATGCCTGATCAGTGTATTTTAAAATGTTGAATTAAGTATATAAAGATTTGGCTTTGTAATTACAGGAAGGAATTCGGGTGAAATAGACTTTAATTCCATTATCATTGCAGCTCCTGAAAAACATTGAAAAAACAAATATCTGACACCAAACTGTCAGCATTTAGAGTTAATATACATTTGTCTTTCTGCTAAATTTATTCCATTTATTCCACCTTCTGCATTGCTGTGCTTTTATGTATAATTTACATAAGAACATAAACCAATTTAGTTGAGTAGACACACAAACACAAAACATAGCATGTTATGTTTGGAGGGTCAGAGTTAAGGTCAGGGTTAGAATTGGACACAGTCTAGGATTCCAGATGAGTAGCAGACCACCCATTTATCTCTGTTCTCCTCGGAGGAAAGGGTGAATCTGCTCTGTGTGTGTGTGTGTGTGTGTGTGTGTGTGTGTAAGACGCGTGTTATGTGACCCCTGCTCAGCTCCAGACGTGAGGTCAAAGGCCACATGCTCTCCATGCAGGGGTGACAGGTTGCAGTTCTGCTGTGACCCTGTAATTTCTAGAACGTGCCATGCCAGACATGCACGCCTGCTCCTCCAGAAACACCAGAGCGAGTCTGAACTTGCGGACGAGGAGAAAGGAGGATTGTGAAAATGGAAGGGAATTTGGCGGTGCGTGACAGGATGTAGGGCTGAGTGTTTGAGTTATGTTCTCAGTGACGCACCATTCTGGTATTATGTTTCTGATGTGAAGTCGCTCGGTGGGGGTTCAGTCCTACACTGTAGATTATTAACGTTTCTCCGAACATGCCATTTTGAACCCTTTAAATGTTTATTTTTTCATAAAACCCAAGAAACTACTATAAATGATTTTTTAATTGTTCTTCTTTTACCCTTATTAAATAGGCAAGAGTCATAAATATAAATGAATACACAAGAATGCACAAATTAAAAACATCTTGATATCCAATCTCATCCGTGCTAGCTACTGAGCTAGCTAGCTAACAACAAAGCTTGCACTTGTTACCAGTAGAAATGAGGAGAAATGTTTTGAGTATTATTAGCAGTTTTTAGCAGTAACTAAATCAACAAAATATCATATAAGATTGAGTTTAGCACCCACATTAGCTCAGCTAACCTAGCTAGCCAGCAAATCACCTGCATGTAAACTAGCTCACATTTGTTAGCGATAGATGAAGTATTCTTCTATCCAAGTACTGTCTTGATTCATCAGATTTTGAGCGAATTATTTCAAAGTACTTATTTCAACAAACTGACATTTTTGGTAATCATTAGCTGAGTTAGCTAGCCATTTGTGTAGCTGCTAGCAACATGGCTCGCTCTTGTTACAGAAGAAACAGATGTGAATTATTTGAATATCAGTTTACATTTGCATTTTTAGGGGCAGCATAGTGGCTTAGTGGTTAGCACTGTTGCCACACAGCAAGAAGATCCTGGGTTTCGAATCCTGGGTTCGAACAGGCAGGAGCCTTTCTGTGTGGTTTGCATGTTCTCCCTGTCCCTGTGTGGGTTTACTCCAGGTACTCTGGTTTCCTCCCACAGTCCAAAAACATGTACATTAGGTTGATTGGTAATTCTAAATTGCCCATAGGAGTGAGTGTGGTTGTCTGTCTGTATGTTTGGCCCTGTGATGGACTGGTGACCTGTCCAGGGTGTACCCCTGCCTTTCACTCAATGTGTGCTGGGATAGGCTCCAGCAGACCCCCGTGACCCTGATTAGGAATAAAGCGGGTATAGAAAATGGATGGATTCACATTTTTTAAGCAGTAGCCAAGTCTGACAGAATATCACATAACATCTAAGATTTTGTTCAGCAGTTAGATTAGCTTAGCTAACCTAGCTAGCCAGCAAATCAGCTAACTCAGAGGTGAACACGAATGGGATTTTAGTGTATGTGCTTCAATTTGGATTATCATTTTTCTAGCAGTTTATGTAACTGAAGCCAAAAACAAAAGCTAAACCGACTATACTTTTGCAAGCTAGAAAACTAGCTCAGACACAGACTTGTTTTATTACAGTATATAGCTAAGTTGTCCAGCTGACTGGCTAACTGCTAAGAAACAAGCATGCGTATGCCACTCGAAACCATGATTTAGCAATTAAGCATATTTAAACATTAGCCAAAGTTGTAAAATACACTATATTGCCAAAAGTATTCGCTCACCCATCCAAATAATCAGAATCAGGTGTTCCAATCACTTCCATGGCCACAGGTGTATAAAATCAAGCACCTAGGCATGCAGACTGTTTTTACAAACATTTGTGAAAGAATGGGTCGCTCTCAGGAGCTCAGTGAATTCCAGCGTGGAACTGTGATAGGATGCCACCTGTGCAACAAATCCAGTCGTGAAATTTCCTCGCTCCTAAATATTCCACAGTCAACTGTCAGCTGTATTATAAGAACGTGGAAGTGTTTGGGAACGACAGCAACTCAGCCACGAAGTGGTAGGCCACGTAAACTGACGGAGCGGGGTCAGCGGATGCTGAGGCGCATAGTGCGAAGAGGTCGCCAACTTTCTGCAGAGTCAATCACTACAGACCTCCAAACTTCATGTGGCCTTCAGATTAGCTCAAGAACAGTGCGCAGAGAGCTTCATGGAATGGGTTTCCATGGCCGAGCAGCTGCATCCAAGCCATACATCACCAAGTGCAATGCAAAGCGTCGGATGCAGTGGTGTAAAGCACGCCGCCACTGGACTCTAGAGCAGTGGAGACGCGTTCTCTGGAGTGACGAATCACACTTCTCCATCTGGCAATCTGATGGACGAGTCTGGGTTTGGCGGTTGCCAGGAGAACGGTACTTGTCTGACTGCATTGTGCCAAGTGTAAAGTTTGGTGGAGGGGGGATTATGGTGTGGGGTTGTTTTTCAGGAGCTGGGCTTGGCCCCTTAGTTCCAGTGAAAGGAACTCTGAATGCTTCAGCATACCAAGACATTTTGGACAATTCCATGCTCCCAACTTTGTGGGAACAGTTTGGAGCTGGCCCCTTCCTCTTCCAACATGACTGTGCACCAGTGCACAAAGCAAGGTCCATAAAGACATGGATGACAGAGTCTGGTGTGGATGAACTTGACTGGCCTGCACAGAGTCCTGACCTCAACCCCATAGAACACCTTTGGGATGAATTAGAGCGTTCTCATCCAACATCAGTGTGTGACCTCACAAATGCGCTTCCGGAAGAATGGTCAAAAATTCCCATAAACACACTCCTAAACCTTGTGGACAGCCTTCCCAGAAGAGTTGAAGCTGTTATAGCTGCAAAGGGTGGACCGACGTCATATTGAACCCTATGGATTAGGAATGGGATGTCACTTAAGTTCATATGCGAGTCAAGGCAGGTGAGCGAATACTTTTGGCAATATAGTGTATATCACAACAAACATTAATTTGTTCGTGTCTAACATAAGCTAAGTTAGCTAGCTAGGTGAAGATGCTAATTGTGTGGTACAAAATTTTCCAGATACTGCGACAGTTTATTCATCAGATACGATGATCTCTCTGACTCTGAAATGAAAAATTGCAAAGCGTATTTGACTGGAATACAAATTTGTTTTCGACACACTCAGCCTTCCAAGAGGAATTAACCGCTAACACATCATAGCTCCTAGCTGCTATTAAAGCTAGCACCTATTGCGCTAGCCTCTGCAGAGATTCAGCTCCTGTTGATTTATTCTTCTCTTGCTAGTCCTTTCATCTCTCCATCTATCTCACTTTCTGTATTAGCGTGTAGTGTGTAGCTACGTGTGTATATTGGCATTATACAGATGTTTTAAATCTCTCTCTCTTTCACACACACACACACACACACACACACACTGTTAGCAGCCTGAGGAAGATGCTTATCCCACCATGATCTTATATCGTGTGAACTGTTAAAAGGGAGCTCTAAAGGCGAGAGGCACTGCCAGACGTTAGCTTATTTAAAGATCTCTCATCTCCTCCTCCCTCACCTCCTTCGCCTGCTAGCTCCATTACTCTCTGCACTTTTCTCATTTTTCCGCAAGAGCTCCCCTGGGCTGAGAGGCAATTATGCAGTTGTATGGTGTGATATTTCATTTCTGAAGCGCTTCGCTGCATTACGGCATGCTGCGAGGGCCGGCCCGCTAACGGCTCCGTGCCCCGGCAGAGGAACACTGAAAAACGTGCTAACAGCTTCATAGTCAGAAAGGGAGGACAAGTTTGGGTGCATCAACGTGACACTACTCTGTCGAGATTCACTAATCCTTCAGTTATTGCCCACGCAGCACTCTGAATTGGTTTTGGAGGACCGCTCTACACTAGCTTCCTGTAAACTGTGTAAGCCCTTGTTATACTCTCCTGGGAAAATTTCCATTCTGTTGTATTTGTCTTCCTCTTTGGCTCAGACAGAATGCATGGAGAACAATATGGAAATTTTTGGAATATGTTAAAGAATATGTTTCATTAATAGCCAATCCTATAGAGACATCAGCCTCATGATGGAAAAATATTGTAAATTGTTTTCAACCCAGAAACCTTAACTCTTTAGTTCTTAGTTCTATTACATTTTGTGTTTATCCATTAAAATACTTTCTGCCTCATTCATATACGCAGTATATACACCGACCAGGCATAACATTATGACTACCTGCCTAATATGGTGTTGGTCCCCCTTGTGCTGCCAAAACAGACCTGATCCATCATGCATTGTGTATTCTGATACCTTCCTATCAGAACTTCTAAAGCAATTTGAGCAACAGTAGCTTGTCTGTTTAATCGGATCACACGGGCCAGCCTTCGCTCTCCACGTGCATAAATAAGCCTTGGGCCACCCATGACCCTGTCGCCAGTTTTCCTTTCTTGGACCACTTTTGATAGATACTGACCACTGCAGACCGGGAACACCCCACAAGAGCTGCAGTTTTGGAGATGCTCCGATCCAGTCATCTAGCCATCACAATTCCTTACGCTTGTCCATTTTTCCTGCTTCTAACACATCAACTTGAGGACAAAATGTTCACTTGCTGCCTAATATATCCCACCCACTAACAGGTGCCATGATGAGGAGATATTCAGTGTTACTCACTTCACCCGTCACTGCTCATAATGTTATGCCTGATCGGTGTATATACACACTGTATTTATACAGTGTGAGAGAGACTGCTGCTAACTATGATATGTACATGAACATATTACTTAAGAATATTAATATTAATCCTTTTTACAAGGTCACATGATCTCAATCTCAGGTTGTGTGGGCAATAAGACACAAAGCAAGCCAATACAATATAATGACACTAACATTAATTATTTAATTTCAAGGATGTTGTTCCCCAATAAAATAAGACATAAGGGTTTAAAGTGGCTTGACACTAGAAAAGTTAATTGTTTTCAGAAAGCACAGGGTCTATACGAAGTCTGTAATAATAAATATAATCTAAAGATACTGGTTTCTTTGTCTGCTTTAGGAATCATTAAGACCCATCCTTAAACCATCACCATAATACTTGGTTGCAATAACCAAGTATTGATCCTAAACCTAGGTGTGCAATACATTTTGGTGTACTGGTGTACATGTTTGTTTCCTTCTTTTGTTGGTGCTTTTGCCTTTTCCGAATTCATCCCAAAGGATAGTGGACAATAGTAGATGGAGTGTATTGTCTTGTTACATGAACTTCATTACTCATAGCTGCATGTAAGCAGTGAGTGCCCACCGAGCCACATGATACATGGCTACAGTGCCAGGATATAAGATTTATTTCCACTATAATGTTACACAACTTGTCCAAAAAGTCATCCAACGCTATTAATCTACGGGAATGGAAAAATCTATGGAAGACTTCATTGATCTTTTATCTCAGTGTTACCACATTAGCAAAGCATGAATAACTTTTTAGTGGCATTTTAGATTTCTGGCATTCAGGCCTTTTCTTATGTGCAAATTCAAAGTGCAGATTCAAAAGGTTGATGGAAATCGCACCACAGATGGCTGCAGGGCTGAAGCACCCTATGGTGCATTTCACACAGATATTGTCGACGTAGATCTCAGTGGATGGAGCTGTAGGAGGTGTAGTATAGCAATACAATAGACATTTTATTTAATAGGATAACATTTCGCCATTTTCTGTAAACAAGTCGAGCGGCATTGTCTTAGGTCATCTGCATTTAGAGCGCTGATCCTAATGAAGAAGTTAGAGCATATAATTGTCTTCAGACACTGCAGTGTTTTTGTTCTCAGAGAATCAGCAGAAGAGAGCTGGAGTATACAGCTGGAACTCCCTGTCTCCCAACACAGCAGGCTTCACTATTAAACACAATTAACTCACTATGAGCTTGTTTTAAGTTAAATTTACTGACGTATATAATGTAGATCGGCCCTAGAGCTGATAAGAAAAGAGCAATACTTAATGCAGCTGTATGCTTAAGAAGAAGCATCAGTCTTACATTTAAGGATTATAGCACAAGGCACCAAAATTAAGCTCATGCCCTTTCAGTCACAAGGGCAGAACTTTAATCATTAAGCTAGCACTTAACCGATATTATAGCAGTCTATTACTCTCAGCCTCAGATGCTCTACCCACGGACCATCTGATGTATATTATACACTTGGCTGGCTACAACTACTGGAGTCTTGGCTATCTGCACTTGCTTGGACATGTATTCATTAGTTCTGATGGAGAAGCAAACTTTTGAACATACTGACAACAGCGTGGCTGTTGGAGCACGATGCTAAAAAAAATAAAAGTTCACAGCATGCCAGTTTTGGCATTACCAGTTGTCTTGCAAGCCAGTCTTCTAGCTGTCTTGCACTTTGTCACTAAACATGGCCAGTAAGTTGGCCCGAAATCTGACTAACAGAAAGTGGGAGTCTGACCAGTAAAAAACAAACAAGGGTCCATCATTTATTTGTAAATCTGTGGAATAACTTATTACAATATGCTAAGAGCATTTGATTGTATCTTGCTGCAAAGATTGCTGGATTTTTGGTGGCTAGCTAAGTTTATCAGAAGCAAAGACAGTGGCAGATATGAGGATGAAGATACCACCACCATGTTTAATAAACCATCCAGTTTCCAGTTAATCATAGCATAATTTAGGCATAAACAGCATTTCCATCCTTCAGCCCCAGTGGTCTGTCTTGTACAAGTTGGATGTTCTTGTCCGCATCGAGAAACTGTAGAAGTCTGTCCTTCCCGTAAACTAGAAATAACTCTGTCTTTCTCTTTCCACAGAGATCCGAGGGAGTCGAGGCGTAAAGGACGGGCCGGTTCGGCAGCTTCCCCTGTATGACACCCCGTACGAGCCTGCAGAGAACGGCGGGGATTCTGACCCCCTGTGTTCACGTGAGAGCAGGCTGCCTCAGGATGACGAGAGGCCACCGGAGGAATACGATCAACCCTGGGAGTGGAAGAAAGAACGCATCTCAAAAGCCTTCGCAGGTACGACCCAGAGCCTGTGTTTTTAGCTGCGTGTCCTGTGTTGTTTCTGTAGCCAACGCTTGGTGTTTGGTGCTTGGTTCTGCGCTCGGGCATGCTGTGCTGCTGCTGTGTGTGTGTCTGTGTGTGTATGCGCTCTGATTAGCACTGAATGTATTGCCAGTTGGTGTTTTACTGATAGTGATGGCATACTAGCGCTTAAGGAGTGGGGAACTTCTTTCCTCGAGGGCTGATGATCCTAAAGCCATTGATGTATTTTAACATTTAATGGAATGGTTTTAATAGAGAGTAAGCGGTCTTCGGTTGAGGTAGCAGACAATTTAAAGGTAATTCCACAACAAATCTTAGACTGAAGCCCTCTGGCAATGGGATTCTCCATCTCTGCTCTATGGCGATGGCAAGTGGCTTAGCAGATTTTCGTAAAAAGCCAGTCTTTGGTTTTTATCTCAATCTTTAACTCCGAACGCTTCTTTTCCAGTGCTCGGTCTTCTGGGTGGCTTTTCCACTGTGGATATTCTGTCCACGTTAGATTTTTTTTTATCTTTCTATGATCGGGAGGTGTCAAGCGAAGGAAGCTTTCCATCTTTCACTCTTACAGGTTCTCCTGGTGCAATGAATTTTCTGTTTCTTTTTGGCTGAATGACAGAACTGTACTGCTAAGTCGGCCATAACTGAACAGGGCTGTTCAAGGACAAGATGGATTTGTGTTAACTCTTTACTGAAAAGTAACCCATTTCTAGTTTTTTGAAAGGTATTTTCCTTTCTTTTCTTGTTTTCTGGAATAGCTCTGCTTTGTTATGACTGCATTAGCAGCAAAGAAGCAGGCAGAGGATCGGCTCGGAGAAGAGTCAACACCTCCAAATCCCTCACAGGTACCCACGGAGAAGGGCTGCTATTTTTCTTCCACTAATGTCTCTCTCTCTTTTCTTTTTTTTTTTTTCTCCATAGTTTTTAATTTAAGTATATGTCTGCTCCGGTGACCACAACGGCCTTGGAGGTAACTGTAGCTCAGCGATTAAGGTTTTGTGCTAGTGACTGGTGTATTCAAATCCCAAGACTACCAGAGAACCATTTTCTTTCTACTTAAGCAACACAATTAACTGAATTGGACTCACTTTAGGTTGCAAAAAAAAAGGAAAAAGCTTCTTTGCATAAAGTACCTTGCAAATGTCTTACATTCACACAGTGTCAACAATGGAAAAAAAGAAAAAATACCCAGATGTCTTCATTTCTCCCATAATTGTCATTTCCCTTTTCACATTTCAGCCCGAGCTAGCGCTATTTGCAGATTAGCATGCAAATTAGCCCAGCTTCTCGGTACACTTTGATAATTAATTTCCTTTCATCAGGATTACGAACTAATTCTTTCTTTTGAAGAGGAGACAAGAATTTGCCGTCCCTCCGGAGCATGATATTTTCCACTTGTCTTTGTCCTCTATTCTTTTTATGTTCCATTTCTCTCGCTCTAACGTAGCTCGGTTTGACAGAGGAGATGCCTGTCAGGAAGCTGAGATATCGTCTCTCTCTCTCTCTCTCTCTCTCTCTCTCTCTCGAGCATAAAACCTCGCTTTGATCCTGTTTGCTCTCAGACAGCGTCTTCAAAAGCGGTTCAAGCCAGATACTCAGGAACAACAGCAATATGCCGAAATTTAAAGACGTGACGTTCTGTAACCAGGCGCCACACGATCCATCTCTCACCAAGGGTCAAAAGGTCAACCAAAAGGTCCAATCCGGACAGCATTTAGAGACTCCTCTCCGTAGCATGAATGATGCTCAATTTAGCAGGAGTAGCTCAAGAAGACGACTTTTCTCTCCCTAAAAAGAAAGCTCTTGCGTTTCTATTTCCATGTAAAAATATGCAGCTGATTTTTCCCATGCTCCTCTATTCTTTATATTACAATGCACCTGATTTCCATCCCTTCAATCCGTTTCGGATTGAAGTGTCAAACGGCAAAATATGTGGAAATAATATAGATGGATGTACATGCACTTGAAATAAAGATGGTTGGAAAGGCGCCAAAGAACAAAAGTTGCGTACGCTTATCAGAGCCAAAGTAATTACCGAGCAGTGCGTTATTAAAAAACGTGTCCCGTTTAACTTCATTAATCTTCATTGACTCTAGTGGCGGAGAACTAATTGGTAATTCTCGGCTTTTCTGCCGAAGTATTGTTGTGTTGTACCGTGTTGGGTGTCGATGCGCAAACTTCACGTCTCGTGTTTCACATTCGCTGCTTTCTCTACCTGCAGAATCCTCGGCGGGATGCATGTTTGTGCTCGTGCTGGGACTCTGTGGGATTGTGTACACTTAATAACTTATCCTGGAAACCTCTTAGTGCACTACTACACACACACACACACACACACCCCTACCCTTCAATCATGTGCACACAGCAGGTGATTGATAAGATTAGTACTGCTGGAAAGATTTATAAGATGTGTGTGTGTGTGTGTGTGTGTACACTGACTAGATATTAGCATGCGCATCACCAGATAAACTTTGTTTGGAAAATGATCTTAATCTTTTACTCCAGAAATGCAGACTGCATTAGCTGGTGTGTTGGTGCGAATCTGGCGTTTGACTAATCCCCAGTGGAAAAAAAATGAAAAACGAAAAGTACAACTGAGCGCATAAAACATGTCGAGGTTCCTCTTAAGTATAAAACTAAACGAAGATCCGGCTGACTAAAGGATGTCGCGTAGAATCCGTCAGCCGTTTCCTCTTGGGAATTGTTAAGGGATTAAAGATAAAGGACTAAAGATATTCAGTGGTGTTACAGTTCCATGATGATGTGTACTCCATTAGCAGAAGACATTTCTACTGAAATCAGCTGTAAATTAATATTAATAATGTCAGGTACTTCTTTATCTACCTATCCGTACTAGAGTGTAAAAGCATCGTCCAGCTCAGCATCATTATGCAATCAGCTTATCTATGTGCCTGGCATAACATTATGACCACCTGCGTATTATTGTGTTGGTCCCCCTTTAGCTGCCAAAACAGCCCTGACCCGTCCTGCACTGTGTATTCTGACACCTTTCTATCAGAACCAGCATTAACTTCTTCAGCAATTTGAGCAACAGTAGCTCGTCTGTTGGATCGGATCACACGGGCCAGCCTTCGCTCCCCACCTGCATCGATGAACTTTAGCTGCCTATGACCCTGTTGCCGGTTCACCACTGTTCCTTCCTTGGACCACTTTTGATAGATACTGACCACTGCAGACCGGGAACACCTCCACAAGATCTGCGGTTTTGGAGATGCTCTGATCCAGTGGTCTAGCCATCACAATTTGGCCCTTCATCAAACTCGCTCAAATCCTTACGCTTGCCTATTTTTTCTGCTTCTAACATCAACATTGAGGACAAAATGTTCACTCACTGCCTAATATATCCCACCCACTAACAGGTGCCATGATGAGGAGATCATCAGTCTCATTCACTTCACCGGTCACTGCTCATAATGTTATGCCTGATTATTGTATATGTCGAAAAAAAAATTGAAATCAGTTTACTGTACAGTTTCTTTTTTCTACGATTTTTTCATTGGCATTTTCTCATTAGAGATTATAGAATTTTTTCTCCATACAGTGGCCCAAACCTGGCACTCAAAGAACTGTCTCCTTCTCTTGGCCTTGCTGTTATTTGGTGATAACCTTGCTTAATAGCCTTCTCTCATCTCTCACAGGACGGTGTTGATCTCTCTGGCTTTAGACTACAGTGATTCGTAACAGCTTATCTCCCCATGCACACTTTGACAGCTCTAATGCTGCTTTCTCCTTCCACGTGAACATCAGGAAAAGCAAGAAATTCACACATACAGTACAGAGACATGTGTAGATATATAGGCAATATGGTTGTCTTTATTGGTGCTGCTGCTTTGTGGGAGAACGGCAGGAAAATATCAGAATGTCAGGTGCTGAAAGATTTATATATGTTGATGAAGCATTACACAGCACTATACATCCAGGTTTTTGAACCTGGTATGAAATATCTATGCATCATTTTTATGTTATTTTTTATTAATATTTTATTTAATTTAATCCAATTTAATCAAATTTGATTTTATTTAATTAATTATTTTGTTTTATTTTATTTTATTTTAATCTTATTTTATTTAAATCAGTTAAATCTGCACAATTCAAGCTGGATTAGTTTTACATGTGAATGGCTGGTCATGTAATTTAGTCTTCATAAGGCGATATGATGACTTCCTGTATGATGCCTTCCAATGAAAACTGCTATAAACCTACAATAACATCTCTAAAGGTTTATACACACATAAGCTGCCATATAGATGTCATAACACATATGTCAACCGACATAGAACCTTATTGTTGAGGTAAGGCTTTGTTATGACACTTTTATAATGAGTTATATTTCTGTATATAAATGTTTCAGTGGAGATAACCGTGACTTGTCAAACATCAAACCCATAGAACTTTAATATACATACTGTACATGTTCAAAAAAAATGTTATAAGCAGAATTATGAGTGGCACTTAACCTTATGTCAACTGAACGAATACTCAGCGGTAAAGCTGAATATAATCTTATGTCAACAATACATCAGAGCAGTCTTTATGTCTGCTAGTTCCTACACAAATATAACTTTATACTGTAACTGGTTATGAAGCTTTATATCAGTCGTCATGAAGGGACTACTGGGGGCAAACTTGTTTGTCTATTCATATGATTATTGGCTTTAAAAATACAGATTGCTCATCAGACCCGAAAGCGAAAATAAAAAATTCTAGGAAAGTCAGTGAGATCTTTTATCTTTCCAAGCAAATATCTCTAGCCCTGTAGCTAGTCTTAGATACGATCATGAACTGAATCATTTTGCATAAATGTTTGTGATTGGTTGATTTAAGCCACAACCTGTATCTGAAACAGAAGATGGTTTGTGTTTTGAAACTTGCTGAACCATGTTCAATGTTCAAAACAACAACATGTCTATTCTGTGGGCTGAAATTCTCAATCTGCCAGTTGACAATCACTGGTCTAGAACGTTGGCACGTACAACTAATCCAGCTGAAATATGGTTAGCACAGCAATCAAGAATGAAGTTGAAACTGTCTAACCATCTATCTCTAACATGTCTGTCTACTGCTCATAAAAAATGTATTTTCCTCATCCTACACAGAATAAGATCAGAGTATTTTATTCACAGTTGCTAATAACACCCACATCAGGCTGTACAAACTCAGCCAACCTTAAGTCTGTTGACATCAAGCTGTTTTTTTTCCCTCTGTAGAGTTGTCAGTGTGTCTTAATTAAGGCTCTGTCAGGCATGGATGAAGGTGTGAAATGGAGTGTGTTCCTCTGCCAACTGTGTCCTACTTCTGCAGTTCAAAAAAAAGGCTGAAATCAGGACACCGTGACTTGAATAGCATCCTCCAGTGAGTTTGGCCGCTAGAGAGTTTCGGGAACATGATGCAAGGTATACGCATGAAGTATGTCCCAACTGCAAGCTGGCTAGAGATTGGTTCAAAGTAAGGACAGTGTGTCAGTGTGTGCCCGGGTAAAGCTAACTGATCCGCAAGGTTCCGGTGCCTCGGTGGTGAGATCAGCCAAAGTTCAGAAGAGATATTCACAATGCGTGTACACACTGTGTCTTTTATTATACTAGCCAACTAGATGCGTTTCTTAGTTTATGGCTACACTGCACTGAATGCAAACTTGGTGTAGGAATGTGATTCCCGACCCTCTTCTTTTATACACTTCACTATGTATTGTATTTTATATCGTCCCTGTAGTAATAATATTGAAATATGAGTTGCTTTCTGAATAGTTTTTGCCTTAAATATATTAAAGAGAAAAGTAATGAATGTGCTGCAATTCTGAATCGCTCAAGTGTGATTTGTCCCTTCTGAATTATGGTCGTTGGAAATGCTTGAGCATTATTCAAAGGGATTTCAAGTAATAACTGAAGCTGATGCATGGATGGAGAGAATATGTGGGGGGGGGGGCGGTGATGGAAACGATTCTTGAATAAATGAGGACTGTGCTTCGGTCCCAGCGTGAATGTGTTTGTCTCCAGATTGTGTAGGCGCTGATGGAGAAACATGGGACTTGCATTTCCGTTTTATTTATTTATTTATTTATTTATTTATTTATTTATTTATGCAATTTTAGGTTCAAATGATGGCCTAAAAGAACCGAAAATAGAAAAAGAAGTTATATACACCAGTATGCACCAGAAAATTTGGAGTTGTTTTGTGATTGACTACAGATGCATTTTAGACGGGAAATGCTTGGTCTTAGAAATAACCAGAGATCTAAAAAGGAGTTTTGCATTGACGCTAGAGAAGAACCATTTTTTGCTTCCTCAAAGAATCGATCAGTATCTGATTCCTTAAATAACTCCATTTTTTCTGTGCTATAAAGTGCTATTTTTCCACATGGAAATGTTCAATGGATGTTAAACGTTTTTCATAGACTCATACGTCCTGACAAAGAACCATTTAAGAACCTTTATTTGTAAAAGTGTAGAAGTGTGAGGGGGTCCAAAGAACAACAGATTTGGTGAGTTTTTAGTGATTTAATTTCAAGAAGACAAATCTAGGGACTTCAGCAATTTTCCTGCATCTCCAGCTCATATCGTCCCTGCTGGTTGTACGAGTTTAGGAACCATATGTAGTCATTAGTAAGTGTCTAAAGCCTAAATGAATTCTTTCCAGTGACCAGATAAAACACCACAGATGCTTTTGTTAATCATACAGTGAGGAATTACCAGACATTTAGACAAAACTTGAAGATGCTATCCAGACCTGAGTAACACTTTAACTCAATGATTCATACATGTGACGCTGGCAGAGTTAAGAAAGCATTACGGCTTCATCGTGTTGGAATCCGTCTTTGTGAATAGCAGCTAAATGTCAGGAATTAATGTCGCTGCCATTATTTTTTAATCTACTGTTGTGAGATCAATCCCATCCTTTGCTTGAAGAAGTGCTTTAGTGCTTAAGTACTATTTATCTTGAACTCACAAAAAGAGCAAAGTGTACTTTTCTTAAATGGCTCAAGTGTCTGGTGCCTTCCTTCGGTGCCGCGGTGCTTGTTTGTTGCTCAAGAAACTCTAAAATATCTCTTCACATCCTTTACTCACCCTATCTGCACTATAGACTTCGCACCATTTAGCACCAATGCCAATAGGCACAATGATGTCTCTAACACGTTCCTGGAAAGCAGAAACTCGCATTAGTAGGGGGTGAAACATCGCCACTTGATTCACTTCAGCTTCCATGGAGAAAAAGTTAGGGATGTGACAGTTCATCTTATTACTGTGTCAACTAGGCTCTGTTACCTGCGCGAATTGACTTCTCATCCTTCCTAAATGGAGAAACGACCCGAGCTCTCTTCTCCCAAAACAATTACTCGCTAATCTGCAGCACCGGATGAGAATTAGCACTTTAATCAGGCCTGTGGCAGCCCTTTGCTTCACCCTGCTGTAGAGAAACTTATTATATTAGCTGTCAAAGCCAATGACCTCTCTGTGACTTAGCGACTCAGCTCCCGATCCGCCAGCAGGGATGAGATAACGCTGATCCTCCTCTGGCTGTCATCGCCAGCTAGCTGCTCTCTAATGGTGGCCTTCAAGGCCGTCTCTGAGAGGATGTGATTGGAGAATGCTGACAGTAGAGCACCAGTCTTTGTGTCATCTTGCTGAAGCTGTAGCTTCATTTATTAGCAAAGACTGCAGTGCAGCTCGAGTGAGTCACCTCTGGGGCTGAGGACAAGGACGAGTACATAATTTGGTGTTGGAGGAGGTGTTTTATTAGCTTGTAAAAAGCAACAGGGGTCAATGCTGCAGTCAACAAAATAGAGGCTGTGTGTCACCTAACTCTTTTCAGCAGAAGGCAAGAAATAGAATTTGTGCTTGTTTTGTTTAGCATTGAATTTAACTTTGTCACATCACGATCCACAGTGGTGGTTAATACGAAGCTGAACGTAGACAAGCAAGGATTTGAGAAATCGTAGTTTTTAATAAGGATTTCTTGTTTTTAGCTAGCATGCTAGGAGGGTTATTTTCATAGAAAAAAAAAACTTCTTCCAAGTAAATGGTGATATCAAACCCGTCTCTGTCTCTCGGAGACGCCCCAAGTGCTTGAAGGTGTTATCTTCAACCACTAAAATTCTATGTAAGCTTATCCACCGGAGGGAAAAACACACGTCTCGCACTGAAAGCCAACAGAGTCCTGACTCATTTTATATCAGACTTGCAGAGCTAAAAATAATTCATTTGTTTACACTGATTGAAAATGTCCGTTAAGTGTATTTCCATTCTTCCAGTAGAATGGAATGCCAGTGTACTGGTAAAATTCTGCTTGTCATTGGGATCGTTATTTCATCCATTAGAAGGCTGACACAGAATTTGATCCTGCTGGAGCTCTTATTTAGGCTAATAGTTTTATATAGCATATATTTTCTAAACGACTATAGCAATATCATGGGCAGGTGTCACCTTATTTCATTAATTGAGACCGGGCATCTGGTCAGCTAGCACGTTTTCTCTGGTTATATCGTGTTGTATCTGTATTAGCTAGCACTGTAAACACGCTGAAAGGATCTTATTGACTCGAAGAGAAAGAAAAAGCCCTCATTTGCACTTTTGATCCAGGTGTGTACTCCGTGTCCTCGTGTCCACTCCTCTGAGGAATCCTTCTTTCTCTCCCTGCTTGGTTATTAGGAAAAGTCTCGGTTGTTAAGTCCTGAAGAGTAATGAGAGTTCTAAAGCTCAATACTGGTTAATCCTCCAGCCATCATCCCGAAGATGTGTGTGCTAATTTACCTTTTCTTCCAGGGCAGTTTTCCTGGAGCACTTTCTTCCTGTTTCCTTCATTTCCTTTCCTGGTCACTTCCTGTTTTCTAACATCATACTGTTGTGCCCTTTATCTAACCATGTTTTAACTGATCTATAGTACTTTCCTTCAATCATTCACAATCTTTCTCTTCTCCTTCTTTTCCCTCCCTTATCTTCCTCCTTTCCCCATGTTCTTTCTTTCTTTCTTTCTTTCTTTCTTTCTTTCTTTCTTTCTTTCTTTCTTTCTTTCTCTCTCTCTCTCTGTCTCTGCTGTTGTCTGGCATTATTTATGTTGTCTCTGGCATCTTTTCCTTTTGGTAATGTTTGCTCTCTCCATTGCTTTCTTTGCTGTTCTGTTCATTCTTCTCTTTCTTTCTTTCTTTCTTTCTTTCTTTCTTTCTTTCTTTCTTTCTTTCTTTCTTTCTTTCTTTCTTTCTTTCTTTCTTTCAAATTTATTTTGCTGTATCTTTGCTGTATCTTTCTTCCTATCGCTTTTTTGCTCTCTGTATATACTCTCTCTCTCTCTCTCTCTCTCTCTCTCTCTCTTTCTCTCTGTTCTTCTGCCTCCCTGCAGTAGAGATTAAAGTGATAAAGGACCTCCCGTGGCCTCCTCCTGTTGGCCAGCTCAGCACTACGTCCCCCCTGGTGGAGGTGGTTGAGGCTCCTCCTGCTCCCCAGCAGGCGTCCCAGCTCTCCCCTGGACAGAGCGCCTCAGGCACTGAGCAGCACCACCAGGGTGGGTCTGACCCTCAACTTCATCCCTTCATCCCTCCATCTCCAATAACATAGTGAATGGCTGCTACATCCAATAAACTGGGGGAAAACAGCTGAAAGGAGAGTTGAAGAGTTGGACCTGGATGTGTATCTGGCCTGTTCTTATGACGTTGTGATATGATATGATATTTCATTTTGATGTAATACTGATTGTAGGTGTTTCTCATGCTATCTCATACTTGCGCTCTTCTAAAAAGGTTCCTTAGGGACTCAGGTTCTACCTAAAAACTTTTCTGAAAGGGAAGCACTGTAACCAACTAATCTTAAAGGTACAAGATGGTGTATATAGTGACATACCACAGTGCTGTTGAATTCATGCTTCTGATTGTTTAGAAGGTTTTTATTATACAGCAGAAACGTTATTCTTAAACGTTATCGTCTCTATAGCAACTGCTGTTTCAGCAGTCATGGACGCACCACATATAGGAATACAAATACACAGATTTAAATACTGTGCTGTTGTTTAACAAAGATGAATTTACAGTCAGAGAAGCCTTCTGTAAGGATGTGTACATTAATTATGGAAGGAGACTCCAGTGTCAGTGTTTTAGAACCAGTTTTCCAGAGAAGACTTTGCGGTTTCTTTGCTTATTAACATAGGAAAAACAAAGCTGTTTATAGCTGCTATGGCATAAGTGATAACAGGGACTAACATCAGCTATAATTATAAGCAGTTCTAAAGCAAATCAACGGTCATTAATAAATGAAAAATTGCAATTGGTATAAAAGTATATCTGTGGTATAAAAGGAATAAAACACTTCACTAACATTATGCTGATATAAGAAAATAATCCACTTCAAAGTGATATCACACCACATACAGGTTTTATTTCATATGTAACCTGGAGTTAGTAATTTGTACCATAGCACTGGGCCTTATAAAATATTACAGTGGTACTTCGGCATACCAATTTGAAATACGAACTGAACCGAACGCCAGCAAAGTTATGCGTACGTCCGGGAGCCTTTCAAAACTTTGCGACAATGGAAAGCCTAGCAAAGACAACTGAAGTGAGTTTGCATATTTTACGAATTTATTTTTCAGTCAGCAAAAGCTGTTTGGAAAGAGTCAACCCACGATACCAACGTTGCCTTCGGCATGCGTTCATAAGCTACTTGATTTTTCAGGCGTTTTTTTTTGACAGATTGGTGGTGTGGGTGGGTATTCTATTTTTAGCCCAAGCGTGGTGGCACAACTTCCTGTGAGGAGCCTTGACATGAAATGATCAGCTTGGGTCAGTTCTTTGTAAGCAGCCATACACTTCGTAATGGTCATATTTGTCATAATTTTGGGCAGCTGGAACGGATTATCAGCATTTACATTATTTCTAATCGTTTTTCACCTTAAGAACTCGCCTCCAGAGCAAATTAAATTCGTATGCCAAGGTTCCACTGTATTTGGTTGTTTGTTTGAGGGAAAAAGGTGTTACTGCAGTTTTTTGTTAGAATTATATGAGGTAACTCTCCATTAATATCAAACCGCTGACAGTTGACTGTTATTACATCATAAAATACAGGCGCCAATCAGGTTCCAGTATGCAAATTCAAGCCAGTGCAGAGAAAAAATTTGAAAGTAAAAATAGGAGAGAACCTATTTGTATAACGACAATTTGAACAATTTGGGGGGGGGATGCATTGTTTTGGGTGAAGTAGCTGTGAACATATGTCTCTCGTATGTCTAGATAAAGTTAATGGGCTGGTGTGTGATTAATGTTCTTCTCTGATAGTGAACACCTGCTTTCTCTGAGGCAGAAAATCACCAGGCATCAGTGTTACTGAAATCAGCTCATTTACTTTAATGGCATTTGGCTAACCTGTGTACAGTGTAATTGCAGATAAGGGGTGACCCAAGTCTTTTGGTAATATTGTCCTTTATCTTATTTATCTTTTTTTTTTTTTTTCGTCCCAGAGAACGTTTAGTATTATTGGTGGAAACTCAGCCACCTTTACTGTAACATGATATTAAACTTCCAGACGGTTCCTTTCAGCATGCAGGGAAAATACACTTCCAGCCATTTCCCTCAGGAGATTACAACCTTCTCTACTGCCCCAAGACATATGATCTGAAACAGTTGTGTACCAGATGTCTTGTCCTCACATGAAACCCAGCTTCTGTGTTCAACCTCTTCCATATAAAATGTTGTATCCTGTGTTAGAAAAAAGTTACTGTTGTTAATCATGGCCTTCATTTGATCTTCCTGTCAAAATCTGATGAGAGAAAAATCTCTCTCAGAGCACCGTGTTGTGTCGACCTTGGAGACGACACTAAATCAAGATTTATGTGGCAGAAGGCAATGGAATGGTATCCGTTTCTTTGAGTGATGCGTGGGGATTTAAGCATGTCGGCTGGCTGTAAGTTAACCTTGATTGATCTGGGCCAAAGTCCAGTCCGAGAGATTAGGAGTAAGTTGATCTATTTCTCTCAACCTCCTCAGAGGAAATACAGGAGTTGTGTCAGGAAGATGTGCGACAGTTCAGCCGATATTGCGTTCAATCTTTGATCAGTTTTTCTTCTGTAAAAAAAAAAAATATTGAATGGTGACAAACATTTTGCCCTCCCTTGATATTGACCCTTCTTTTTTTTTTTTTGGCTGATGCTGTGGCATTTTTTTGACTTGAACACACGTGCATGTTTCTTGGTAAGGATACTGAAATGTGTAACCTACTTAGAGGATTTAACTTAATCCCAGATCAAATCAACATGGCTGCTCACATCAGAGCATCAACAGCGCCTGTTAACTCTAAATGAGCTCTTCTTCATATGCAAATTTTTTTCGCCTTTATCTCACTAAACATACAGACCTAATCGTTTCTTATCGATTTAACACTAACTAAAAATTTGCTGCTTTCAGGAAGAAAATATACATCTTTATATTTATCACAGTAACCTGGATAGCTTGTTGCTAAAAAAAAAAAAAAAAGAGCCATGGTAGCATCCATGTGTTTTTGTACCTCAAATACGCAGAAGTTAAAAGTGATTTTATTCCAAGCTCCAGTGTACCATTTCCTTAAACCATGAAAAGTGCATATGTTTTAGCTCTTGTTCATTTTATAATGTTAGCTAGATGTTTTTAGTTTATGAAGTTCCTTTGCTAGTGTAACGGAGGCCAGCGGTAGGTGCTGTGCGGGTAAACCTCACTCCCCTGATCTCAAGAGGTGCACTAGTGACTGATGCTAGTAGCTGCAGTCTTTAGCCACCTTGTTAGTGCGCCCGCCTACAATGCCGGAGCCCCAGGTTCAAGACCCGCTCAGAGTGGGTGCGAGTAGGACCCGGGGAGGGTTTACGTTGGTGGCGTGACCCGGATGGGAGTGAGGTTTAGGGGGTGAGTGTAACGGAGGCCAGCGGTAGGTGCTGTGCGGGTAAACCTCACTCCCCTGATCTCAAGCGGCGTACTAGCGACCGACGCTAGTGGCTGCAGTCTTTAGTTAGTGCGCCCTCCTTCCTTGCCGGAGTTAAGTAGCCTTTATTTGTCACATATACATTACAGCACAGTGAAATTCTTTCTTCGCATATCCCATCCTTGGGGGTTGGGGTCAGAGCGTAGGGTCAGCCATGATACAGCGCCCCTGGAGCAGGGTGGGTTAAGGGCCTTGCTCAAGGACCCAACGGTGGCAGCTTGGCGGTGCTGGGGCTTGAATCGCGATCTTCCGGTCAACAACCCAGAGCGGGGCGGGTGCAGGTAGGACCTGGGGGGGGTTACACTAGCTACAGTAATGGATCAAGTGGGGTTGCACTAAAGAGTGGTGTTATCTTTTCAGTTCAATTTGCTTCAAGTTTTGTTCATATAGCAGTTTTAACAATGGGCATTGTCTCAAAGCAGCTTCACAGAAACCTAAACATTTAGGATATAAATGATAAAATTCGAACGTATATTTATTCCTCATGAAAGCCAGAGGCCACAGTGGAAAATGGAAAAAAAGCTCCCCGAGATAATACGAGGAAGAAACCTTGAGAGGAACCAGAATTAAAAGAAAACCCATCCTCATCTGGGTAACATCATGTCCTTTCTCTAAATGTGCACCATATAGTCAAGTACGGTTATGTAACCAGGAACGTTTGAACGACTTACAAGTATGATTTTCAACTTGAAGCACTTACTGTTGAAGTTAGTGTCAAATGTTTAATGATGGAGATGAAAAGCCGATCAAGGCAATTGTAATCCAAAGCCATTTCCTTGGTCTCTTAATGATATTCACTTCTGAAATGCGCTTCTTTACAGCTGTACATGAAGAACACTCTGTTGTCAACATTCAGAAGCTGAATGTCAGGAACTATGTCCTGGGCCAGATTTCTGTAGACATGTTTTCTAGCCCAGGTATTGTTTGCTGTGTTGAAACTGAGTGAGATAAATGCCCTATTTGTGATGATGACTTACTGTAATCTTTATACTATATTATTGATAATGATGATACAAAAAAACAACGGTTTTGAGTCATAGGAATAAATTGTAATGGTAATAGCTGTTAAAATTGTAAGATTTAACCTTGGATTTCTTTCTAAATATGAATTCCATATACAGTAAACATGGAGAAATTGCAGTTTGATTGAAAATTTAGTTTTTTCCCCCAGATACAAAAGGCCAAAGCGAGCTTGCCATGCTACAGAAGCAGCTCTCCTGTAACCCTCATTTGGCTCGAGTCTTTTTATAGCACTAATGATTTCGTTATGGTCAGGTGTGAAATAAACATGCTTAGTGAGTCAGTACTAGACATTCATTTCTCTCCGAAAATTGAGGGGCTGTGAACTGCTTTTCCTCCATACTAGAAATTGGAGTGGAATTACAATAGCGGATGAAATAATGGAATCAACCTCCCGGTCAAATTTAGGCGGAATAGCTATGATTGGATGCTATGATTTTCTCATTATACCATCTGTTATGAAATCTTCTTTGGGATGCTCTTGCATTTAAGCAGCAAGGATTCAACACGGGTTTGAGGAACAGTCCGGTAATTTCTTCGCCGCAGAATGTGAAGGATTGTGTTGATGATATAAGATATGAGAGTGATTATTGGAGCCTAAATGTGTTCATGTGCCCGAGAATACCGATTTTGTGTATAAATGAATATACACCGATCAGGCATAACATTATGAGCAGTGAGAGGTGAAGTGTATAACACTTTCATGATCTCCTCATCATGGCACCTGTTAGTGGGTGGGATATATTAGACAGCAAGTGAACATTTTGTAATCAAAGTTGATGTGTTAGAAGCAGGAAAAATGGGCACGCGTAAGGATTTGAGCGAGTTTGACAAGAGCCAAATTGTGATGGATCAGAGCATCTCCAAAACTGCAGCTCTTGTGGGGTGTTCCCAGTCTGGAGTGGTCAGTATCTATCAAAAGCGGACTAAGGAATGAACAGTGTTGAACCAGCGACAGGGTCATGGACGGCCAAGGCTTATCGATGCACGTGGGGAGCGAAGGCTGGCTTATGCGATTCGATCCTACAGATGAGTTAATGCTGGTTCTGATAGAAAGGAGTCAGAATACACAGTGCATGATGGGTCAGGGCTGTTTTGGCAGCAAAAGGTTAACCAAAACAATATTAGGCAGTTGGTCATAATGTTATGCCTAATCAGGGTAAGGTGAGGCTTTATGCTAGCTTGCTTTTTTGTTTTCATTGATTTTTTTTCTGATAGACTGCCAGGGAAACACGTATAGAGACGAAATTATATAATATATAAGAATGAAATGTGTGTGAAGGTGACAACAGCTTGCAGACGTGTTCGACATGAGGTACAGTTGCTGCTATATTAGCACCTGTAATGGATCAAGTGCTAAGCTGCCTGAACAGGAATTAACATATGGTAACATACTGCAAATGTAAAAATGTGTAATTCTGCAGACGTATTGAGGAAATGCCCACATTTTAAAATTTGTCTGAGATAAAACCTAGATAAAAAATTATAGAAAATATATAATTCCATTTTTCTTTTTCTTCTTCTTTTTTTGCCATTTCCTTTTCTTTTTCCCTTTCCAAATTTTGTCTGAAATAAAATCTAGATAAAAAAATGATAGAAATAATTTTCTTTCTTTCTTTCTTTCTTTCTTTCTTTCTTTCTTTCTTTCTTTCTTTCTTTCTTTCTTTCTTTCTTTCTTTCTTTCTTTCTTTCTTTCTTTCTTTCTTTCTTTCTTTCTTTCTTTCTTTCTTTCTTTCTTTCTTTCTTTCTTTCTTTCAACAACTATTTTGAGACTGGTTCCACCTTTTTCTACCGTAGCTCCAGCTCATCCCTCCTCATTAGTATAACACGGTTTTAATTTCTGAACATTAGTTGACAGGACAGAAATTACATCTGCATATGAATGGCAGACGATCCCTTTGTTTGGCTGAAATGAAAAGCCGGAGCCTTTTGTTTCCCTAACGTGAAATAATTGTCCGGAATTTCATCTTTTTCTCTCACGCCCATCTCTCAGGCTTGTCTCTACAGAATACAAGGCGCTATCAGTAAAAGAGATCCAGATTTCATTTAGAAAGCTCAAATGGCAGGCCTCGGTCTATAGAGGTTTGCATTTTTGTTTCATATATTTATATTTTTTTTTGGTGTCTCATTAGACTGCATGTCGATGCCGGATGCGTAAAACTGCTTCCCGATTCAGCATAGATGTCTTCCTCCTGTCTGAGTTCTGGGTATAATTTTAGAAGTCGTTCGAATACGTCACTGAAATGTGAATTGAATTCATGAGGCAAAGCGGTTTGGTAAGCTGTGACCAGCATAGCAACTAGACGGTGACTTGTTAATCATGTTAGCAGTCAAACGGGGGAATACTTAATTGAAAAAGCCCGGTAATACTGCGCTGGATTACTGATGCCCTTCTCTACTGAGTAGTGGGCTGATGTGATGGAAGTGCCATTAGTAAATGAGAATTAATTAGCAGGCTTTATAACGAAATGAGCCCGTGGAAGCCCGCTCCATCTTTTTTCTGTCTTGTATATAGGACATGTTGAAGTTAGAATCAGGTGTGTGTTAAGTTTCCACAAATACTAGTATTTGAGTAGTCTTTTCTAGTCATGCCCCCCCCCCCACAGTGTTCAAATAGCATCTGAAATCGAGTCATGCCGAGTCATTGCATTTTAGTAGATGTTGAAATTGATCGCTCTTGAAAATATTTCTGAATTTAATATAGAAATCTGTCTTTTTTTTGGTGCTTTCTGTACAAGGTTCTTGTGTTAAAACCTCAAACTGACTTGCATTCTAATTTTCCTGCATTAGTTTAGCATAGTGGGTTTCTGACACATTCCCAACAAATGAACTGGTTTGGGGGGATGTGCTAGCTTAGTGGTTAAGGACTTGGGTTACTGATCAGAAGGTTGTGAGTCTGAGTCCCAGGTTCATCAAGCTGCCATTGCTGGGCCCTTGAGCATGGTCCTTAACCCTCAGTTAAATGAGATAAAATGTAAGTTGCTCTAGATAAGGGCGTCTGCCAAATGCCAGAAATTGTAAGTGTAATGTTCATACCACAGTGCTGTTGAGTTCTCTGATCTGTTATAGAGTGAATTTTGGGAAGAGACTCCAATGTCAGTGCTTATTAACAGTGACAGGTAAAGCTGTAAATTCGTTTTCCGACCCACAGGAAATTCTTCAGGAAAGAGGACATTGCACTGTGTTACATTCCTTTCTATGATTATCTTGAAGAGAGAGAGGAAAAAAAGCGAGGCTGGTGAGGGATCGATCGTTTATAGCTGTTAAGTGACGAACAAACTTGTTTCGCAGGCATTCCACAACATTTAATGGATCTGTAAATATATAGTAGAAGTACCTGGTGTCATTTTTGGTAAATGAAGACATTTTAATCATTGGTTAATGTGGTAAGAGTTAAATAAAACACTTTGGGAGTAGATTTTATTGGAAAATGATTATACTGTCATTGGGTTTGTTCAATACAAGAAATATAGTTTGGGGAAAATAATCTGAGGGAAAATTTCTGAAGGGTTTTCTGTGATTGATGTGACAAGAACAGGAATTAGTAATGAAAATGGAGTCCAGTTCTAACTATGGGTTATTTACAAAGTGTCTGTCTAAGACTAGAGCGGCATGGCAAGAGGAAACTTGGTGTTCTAGAGGTTCCAACCTCTGTAATTGCTGGATAAATTCTGCTACTTCGTTATAAATGTATTCAAAATTCAATCTGAGCAATTATTGACCTCAGACCTAACCATAATTTTCCCGTGCTTGAAACTTATTTTTATTATGCTAAGCTTGACCCTTCCATTGCCCATGAGGAAAACATGGAATAGGGAATATAAAAAGTCAAATGATGATACCTATCCTCCTTATTTGGCCTCATAATTGATTTGACATTTGAGCTGAATCCATTAATTGTCTAGTCGGTGTTAATTTCTGTCCTTGGCTTGTGGAGATACGGCAGACAGCCCAGTGATTGTGATACTTGGCCTCTGTGTTTTCGTTTCCCACCACTGTGAAGGCTCATCCTGAAAGATGCCTCTGGTGGGAGGGGCTTACAGCCGTCCTTCAATCTCTGACTGACGGCTCGATCTGATAAAAGGATTCCATTTCCTCTTAGTCACATACACTTGACACCTTAAATAAACAGACTCATATACGGCAACAACTGTTCACTAAATGTTCACTTTCTCTCTATATTCTACCAAAGTCCTTCTTTTTTGGCACATTTGAGTACACTGCCGAGCCTTGACATCTACCCCAAAACTCATTCCGACCTTCACTCGTTCCCTCTGTCAGTCAGGGATCGAGCCAAAATGAGTCTCTCTGTGAAATACTGCATAACTTTTAATACTAACATTGCTTTAGCTGTTGTCACGGAAATAATAATCTCACCAGCATTAGCCTCGTGAGCAGACACTCTGATTTGGTGGGAAAAGGATAAAAAGAAAGAAGACTCTGGAGAGAAAATAGAATGAAGACTCCAGATTTAAGTGTTGTCAGAGCCGGTTGACATTGGGAGGGAGAACGAGAATGAGAACACTGAAGTGTCAGGGAAGGTTGAAATTGAGAGCGAGGCGAAGAATGAAAACAGTGAACTGTCTCCCCTGTGTCTAAAGGGTTGTCACAGATCGAGTGCTTCGGCGAGTTTTAAGCCACTTTCTTATAAGCCTGATATAAAGATGGTCATTCACTCTTGTGTTTTCATTACATTCCAGATTTATGAGGTCATCCAGCTGGCAAGCTGTAGATCTAAAGTAAATAAGTTTGTACTCTGCAAACCGGCTGCTGAAATGCCACCTCACAGCATGCAGACGTATCCTTGATAAAAATATCTAGGTTCTCTGCGCTCTGCCGGATAAGCTTTTGACCATGAAATACCTAAACGTCAAATATGTGTGGCGGCCTGGGAGAAGACTTCACATTCTTAAATGACATTTTCGACTAAGTATACAATGCTGCTCCATTACAAATAACAGTGCATTTGAAAGAATTAAAAGTTTTCTAACTCGCTTTAACGATCCACATTGGCCTCATCATCTGAGGTACTCATGGCAAACTCATGTCTTCACTCATGGGAACATAATTGCTGATTAATTTGCCTCGCTGATGATCTGAAGGCGCAGGAGAATCACAGATACTTTGATAGCCAGTTGAATTGATTGATTAGACTTAAGTGCTTCATTTTGCTTTAGCAAGTAGCTATTTACATAGCGTATTTATTTTGCAGACAATTTTATCCAAAGCGACTTACAAATGAGGAAATACAAGCAAAGCGATATATGAAGCAAAGGACAATACAAGTAGTGCTAAATGTCTTTTTTTTTTTCTTTTGGATTGGGGACAAGTTAGAGGTTAGATACTTGTTCGCTGCTTGTGAGCTGGGTTTTTAGCTATTTTTTTTTAATAGATTCTGCTGTTCGGATTGAGGGACAATCAGTTTGAAGGTACTAGAAAGGGACTTTTTGCCTCATTGAGTAGGCACTACCAGGCATCAGCCTTTAACAGACTGCAGATTGCAGGAACCTTGAAGAGGTAGCGGCTTAGTGTTCCAGACACGGTCTTGAGCATCAAGGCCTCAAATTTGAGGCGGTCGGCTACAGGAAGCCAGAAACCAAAAGCAAACAGCAAGCAAGGTTTCAGACATTTTTAGGCAGACTGACAGTTTATTAAGCGCAGGAGGGACAACAGGTTAAGTACAGACTTTGATATTATCAGACAGTCAAGGCAAGATTATTGTAGTAGTAAATAATAAAAGCAGTATCATGGCACTTGTGTTATATATATATATATATATATATATATATATATATATATATATATATATATATATATATCATTTTAAGTTTTCCAGAATTCAGCCACACCTCAACGGGTTTTCCCAGACTGGCTCATGTTTCCAGTTTGTTCAGTATTCACAAAAACAAAACTAGAGACTCTTGGAACTGATCTAGTCAACCGTCAACTCACAGGAAGTCAATTATAGTGAATTAACTCTATAAAATATCAAAAGGTCCTGGGATGTTTGTATGCTAATATAAAAACAACAGATGCTTCATTTTGGACACCCAAGAAAGGTCTGTTCTCTGCCCATGGGGTATTTTTACCCCATGATATTTTTTTAATTAATTAATTAGTAAATTTTAGTTTTTTATATTATATGTTTTACTTTTTTCACAGTCAATTGATTACCTGATTTTTTTATATTATTTTCTTAAATATTTATTTATTTATTTATTTATTTTTAAACACAGTCAATGGACTGAAAAAAATAAGGATGTGGAATGTTAAATGCTCTTTCTGTAAACCGTAGGTGGCTTTTGGCCATGTTTATTGATGAAACACACTAGACTATCTAGCAAATACTGGAAGTCTGGCATAGAAGTCTAGGGAAGGTCATGAGGAAGAGTGTGTTCAATGCTGGGTAGGGATCTTGAAGCATGACCTGCTCAAGTGAAACCAAATGCTGTTCTTAATGATCTGCTCCGTACTTTCACTCTTCCCTGGGGTTCTTCTTCAGGTTCAGTTAGTGAAATTTTGCGGTTCAGTGCACTACGATCACAGACTTAATAATTTTATGGCAAATTCATCTTTGCCAACATGCAAATTTGCATAATTGATCAACTGCTTTGTTGACTGCTGAAGGAACTATTGATTGCGTTGCAGTGCAGAAGATGCTTCATTGATATATATTATACATTACTTCATGATCAGACTGATTTAACTTCCATTCCATTTAACTTTTGTGGCTTATTTTACTCTTTTATGGATAGCAGGTCAGTCTGCTTGCTAGCAATCAAACTCCTAATGTTCCTTTCAACACATTATGTAGGATTTGTCAAAAGGAGAGCAACCTTTGCTTCAAAGTCTATTCAGCCACGATGTTACGCTAGTTATTTCATTGGAGGTCTTGTCCTCATTTGCATTGTGCAGTGCAGCAAAATTGCTCTGATTTGTCTGATCAATCTCATCTTTTTCAAAAGTTTTAATTCGACTCGCAATCAAATATGTGTTGCGTCACTATTGCTTGATGCAAGAGATAATGGTGCTCAGAGAAAAGTTTTATCTCTACTAAAAATGTATAATTCATAGACCAATATTTTACACAGTGGGTTTAGCATCCATGGCCAGTGAAGAAGTTCCTTTACTGGAGAAAACCAGGGGAAACAGTGATGTAAAGAACAGACCAGTTTGTAGGTGAAAAATCATACGTTTTATACTGGGCCAGATCTTCATGGTGGTCCTGTCGGTAGTAAATATAATTGTGTTTCAACTGTGTGATTGTAGCTTGTGAGGAAAAATGCTGTGCCGTCTGTTATCAGTAACCAATGTTAGCCAGTTTATTAGTGACATGAAATGAATGATAACCATGTTATTAACTTAGCCAATAAACTCTTTTCTATCCAGTGTTTGTCTGCATCATTTGTTATTAAGGAACATGCTTTAGGTTAATGTTAATTTTTAGATATAAGAATTCAACCAATATTAAATTGTAATATAAAAATTAAGTGTATCTATGTCCTCATAACAAATAATATGATAGATAGATAGATAGATAGATAGATAGATAGATAGATAGATAGATAGATAGATAGATAGATAGATAGATAGATTTCTTATTATTATTATTATTATTATTATTATTATTATTAATGTATTTGTTTATTATTTTATTTTTATTTTTTTTATATTTAATTTCTGAAATCTGAAAATGTTATAGTAGAGAAACAAACTAGCTGTTCTGATAATCTCCTGATTAATACCAGGATAAATGTTTTAGTTAATAATGTGTCTACATCTCAGCTTATGACATAGCTGCTAGTATGCCTGAACATCACATGTTCTTTTGCTAGCAGAGCAAATTAGCTTGCCAAAAGATTGTTCTTAGTCATATGCATGCTAGCTATACATGCTAGTCTTTCTCAGATAGTCTCTAAAGCCCTGAACAATACCATGTTAAGTATCATTTGTAGTAATTTCCTCACGACTTATGTCATAGCGGTCTCCTTGTTTTCCAGATTTGGAATGATTTGCATCTATTTTAAGTTGTTAGCATTTTAAACAGAGCATACTCTTTTGCTAGCAAAGAAAATGAACTGTATCCACCGTGCTAGTTAGCTAAAAACTGAGGCTAGTGTGAGGGGGAAATAAAAGACAGGTACATTTTCCCAGAAGATTTCTCTCTCTCTCTCTCTCTCTCTCTCTCTCTCCCCTTTCTTTTTTAAATCAATGTAAGAGAGCATTTCTGCAACCGGACAAATGAAGTTACGAACCAGTGACAAATGGACAGCAGCCTTAATTCACCTAGTTATTTCCCTCGTCCTTTTCCTGTCCCGTTCTCACACATACACATAAGAGGTCTATTATGCTTATTGTATTGCTATTGTGGCTTGACATTTATGACAGCACTGAGATGCTGAAAACAGTTTAGCCCGTAAGTTTCCATAGCAACTGACCATAGCAAAAAAATACGCACTTCAGTCACCAAACAAAAACTCGGAGTGTCTGTCAGTCTCACAGCTTTAAGTGTTTATACAGCTGTCTCATAGACATTAGAGACTATTAAAAATATGCGCGCGTCATATCCCTTTGTGAATAATCTGACCGTGTGATGCTTTAATGCTCTTTATTGACTGCCGTAGGTTAAAGAGGCAATATTGTAAATCGAGGTGAATGATTTGTAAAGATAAGCCGTGACCATCAGCTTATTCTATTTCACTTATACCACAATTTGCTATTTTATTAATGAGTAAATAAATGTTATAGCAGCTATAAATAGTATTCCAGCTCGGGATAAAAAGTGCTGACACTGGAGACTTCTTCCATAACAAACCCTTCCTTACAGAAAGTATCACATTGCAATAATTATCCATTTGTCTTTGCACACCTTCTGGCCAATCCGTTCAACAATTCAACAAGGGTTGTGGTATAAATAAGTACAAGTCTCTCATGCCCTGGATCAATTGCTCATAGCACCGATAGTGATTCATATGCTTTGTTCTATATGCACAAGGCCAGGGTCAAAGTATTTGCTGTGAAAAGTTCTTTTCCCAGAACCCTTGGCATGGTGATGTATATAGATCAATATGGAGAGCTCAGTGCAAGATGCGCAGGCAAACCGATTCTGGTTCGACGTCGTATGAGGATGTGATGTAATACGGTATTTGCCACAAGGCTGAACATCGATTAAGTGCTGTATGGAGCTTGAGGGCCATTTAGAGTAATTACAGTGATGGAGTTTTCGAAGAGAAAAGGAGAGAATCAAATTGCTAATACACTTTCTGGCGAACAAGACACATCAGTGTGCTTATACGTATTAAAAGTCGGGCTTAATACACACCCACACCCACACACACACACACCCTAGAACATCTAAGAGAGAGGAAGCGAAGGGGGACATGGAGCAGCGTGTGAATAAAGCTACTCTTTGAAGGCTGCAGATGGCACACATTATAGCAACAAGATACTGACAGCCATTTTAATCTGTGACTGCAGGCACTTCCTGTGACCTGTGACCCCCTGACCTGTGAGCCAACCCAAATGACTCATTGCGTTGAGTGTGACTGAAAGAAGCGTGGGCTTTGTCTCATGTGAACCTTAGCACAAACTGCTATCTCAATCATTTTCACAGAAGGGGAAATGTATTAAGGACGCCAAATACAGTTCTTAGTACACTTCTTTGTTGAAGCAGCTCGTATGATATTCTTTTAAAAAAAAAAATACTTCTGTGGTGATTTAATGATGATGAAAGCTTTTGACTAAACATATATGTGAGCAACAGCAATTCAGTCTAGTAATACAGTGAGGTTTTGTAAGGAGTCTCCAG
Source organism: Hemibagrus wyckioides (assembly GCF_019097595.1). Lineage (NCBI taxonomy): Eukaryota > Metazoa > Chordata > Actinopteri > Siluriformes > Bagridae > Hemibagrus > Hemibagrus wyckioides. Next base: position 5,767,924 of record NC_080713.1, read on the forward strand.
TGTCAGCACTTTAGAGATGTTTTCAGTCTGCAGTGAGTTACGGTTTTTCCTGTAACATTACAGACTGTGTGTGTTTTTTGCCTTATTATCTTCAGGAGAGAAAAGATGGTGAGGTTTGGTGAGGGAACGTCAGTTTACAGCTGCTGCAGCGTAATTGATAACGGGAAGTTTCACAGATGTTCCCCAAAATACAATGTAAATATAAATTGATCATATGTTACATGATGTACATCAAGCTTTCTAAGGATAAAGCAAATGGCAGCCAAACTTAATTTAGTGGTACACACAATTCTAATTGTATTTCTTTACTAGCTGCTGTTTCTATGAAATCAAACAAATTCGTAATCGTGGCATTAACACTGATATATTGTTGTTGTTTTTTTTTAACTGACATTAAACTTTAAATATTTTAGATTTAATTTATAAATGCAATTATATTATATTATTTTTCTATATGTTATTTATTTTATTTTATTTTATTTCTGGCTCTAAGTAGCTTGTGTGTGTGTTAGAAGTATTGGACAGCTGGTATTAGTTCTCATGCTGGATGGGAGATAAGAGTACATTTACAAGCAGAAGTGTGTATACTGGTCATTCTGCCACATTACGTTCCCACGTCTATCTCCGGTAGCGCCAGGCCGGATCAACAGCCTGCACTATCACACACCTGGCCACTGTACACACACCCATGGGGCCTGTGGGACGCTTTTAACCTTGACAACTGGCGAGAGCTTGCTCAATGATTAAACAGAGACAGTTTTTCTGCTCTTGCTTTCTCTCTCTCTCTCTCTCTCTCTCTCCCTCTCTCTCTCTCTCTGTCTGTCTCTCTCTGTCTGTCTGTGTGTGGCATGTGTACACAGTGGTGTCCGATTGATTCCTCTTCTCGTCTTTTGTGTCAAGCAGCTGCTCTTCAAAGCAGCGTGGAACAGAAAGGCATTGGGTGTGTGTATGTGTGGGGGTGGTGGTAGGTGTGTGTGAGGGATAGAGAGAGAGAGAATACATGGCAGAGCCGTCTGTGTCATTTTTATAGCTCAGTGAGAGCGAGATTAAACAGATCTGTGTACCACTTTCCTGTGTGATGCCCCCTGCTGGAGTGGCATCACGTCAAATGTCCATTCTGTAGAAAGATATGGCATGCTGCTCTGGTGTTACAGCAACGTGTGTATTACAAAATAGATTTTCTTGTAGTGTCATTACTCCAGAAGTGACACACTGCTCATTTAATATAATAATGCCTCTTGCTAGTTGACTAAAACCATATTCGAGTCAAAGTTACTGGAAGTCAATGAGTCCTGACAATGACCTGAGGATCATCAGGATACCTCGTTTTCTCTGCATCTCAACATATTCCCATTTTGACATTATACCGGTTTCTGTGAAATGAATATAAATAAATGAGCACAGGAAACCAGACTGACCTCCCAGTTTACATCTGTGAAAATCTGTGGCTCTTTCTAGCCGTGTCATCATATCAGAGAGAACCGAGAAGATGCCATTGCAGTGCTGATCGAATGTTATAGTAGGAGAGTAGTCAGGATTTAGAGTCAGTGGAATCACGATGTGAGCTGTACAGATAAAGTAATAAGCGCAACATTCTCAGGTTGGATTTGATTGAATTATTTATGCTAATCTACCCCAGATGCAAGATTAATAAAAATTAATAAGCACAGGAAATAAAATACCTTTATAACCTTTAGGAAAATTATTAAAATGATACGTTAGTATAACCCGTCGAGAAGCAGAACTCTTTATTTTTCTTCTCTCTTGTGGGACATCATCAGCTGGAAAAGAAACAGAATCAAAAGCAGAGTTCATAGCAGAGAAGCTATAAAATGTGATTAAATGAATTAATGAAGATATCAAGGATGGGTAAATATGACTTCTATACATCTGTGAACATTAGTATTATGCAATTACTTGGATTTATGTAATCATGTGTGCTGTATGTCGTGAAATATTTACAGATATTTCCTTGATCTCTGGGTATGTAGGTTTACCCCCACAAGCATTTGTGTAAAGGTATCACATATATTACACAAAAAGAGATATGAAAAATGGCTGGGTAAATGTTAGAGGGGAAGAAAAACACACTTGTTTCCTTCTCTTTCAGTACTGTGGCTCATGAGGAAAATATCCAGATTATTGATGGAAATTAAACAAAGCCAAATTTGAACCATCCTCTGTGTATTCCCACTGAGGGGGAGAATTGTTGGGAATCGGTGCTGTCATGATGACCTCCTGTGTATTTGTGTTTGCTCCACAGTCCAGTTCGAGGGGGTGGAGAAAGGCAGGATGTCTCCGACGAAAGACGGGAAATCGAGGCCTCCGCAGCGTCACTCCAGCGGCTGCTTGGTCAACATGAAGATGAGTTCGGTGGAGCAGTGTATGCCCACACTGGGCGAGCGCATCGACCCTACCATGCCACTGGAGAGCCAGTTGTGAGTGTTTGAGAGACAAAGACAGAATCCATGCAATGTTCTGAGAGCGTTCTCATGACAATAAACTGGCAGAAGAAAGCACATTTTTTAGTGAGGATATGAAATGTTAAGGAGTAAAAAGTGAAAAAGAACTACAGCAGCTGTAGGAGTTATGGGCAAATTAACTTGCACATCAGACTTAAATATACAAATTATAATACTTATAAAAAATATATAATTGTTAATTGCCTTTTAAATCCGGTCATTAATCTAAATTCTCTGATCATTACACCTGTATATTCGACACACATTTCTGTTATTGTACATAATAATCGTTAAAACAGAAGAAGTACAAACCAGGAACTTGCCCGGGAACTGTGAAGTGCTCTTTCAGGAAACCGTTTAGTTCCGAAAAGCTCTAATGGAAATGTGTTTATTGATATTAGGCAAATTGTAGTCTATGCTTGTTAGCTAAAGATAGGCTTCTTCTTTTAAACAAAATCGATTTCAGAAGAAAGAAAAAGGCATTGTTAGTGAAAAAGTTCCTGAAATGTCCTCAGAGGTTCGTAGGTACGTTCGACATTGACTTGCATTGTAATCTGGAAGATGTTTCGACACTCATCTGATGTGCTTCATTATGAAGCGTGAACCTCATCATGAAGCAGATCAGATTAATCCCTGAAGGTCTCCAAGGTTATTTACATTTACATGTATTACTTTGTCACCAGCAAGTGGATGGAACTGATTGAGTTACACATATCTGTTCCAGAACCATTTTTAACCTTTGGTGTGATTATTCTTTTTAAGTGAAGTTCCCTGTGTTCCCTCTGTCATGCATCCTACAGTCTATGAGGATGGGTTCCTCTTAGGGTTTCTGCCTCTTGTTCCTGCCACCATTGCCACCAAGACCTCCTTCAGGTCTTCCACAAACCTGCCTTGTGCTATATGACAATTTAACAATTCTGGTTTGGGAAAAAAAACCTTAGACTTATTTTTTTATAGACAATAGCTTTGAATGGTGATGGGACATGCAATGATGATGTAATGCCAATATATATATAATACCCAATATAACGAGGCTGAACTTCTTGGTTTTGGTTTTATGATGTTTGATATAAAGTGGAATACATTTTTATAAGTAATTATAAGAATGTTTAAAATACAAATACATGTCATTTTGGTTCTCTCTCTCTCTCTCTCTCTCTCTCTCTCTCTGTCCTACTCATCTCTCAGCTGGTATCACGGTGCAATCAGTCGAACGGACGCTGAGTCATTACTGAGGTTGTGTAAAGAGGCCAGCTACCTAGTGAGAAACAGTGAGACCAGCAAGAACGACTTCTCCCTCTCTCTCAAGTAAGAGCACAATCCTGAAATACTGTGCTTTACTCTCACCTTACACACTCAGCAATGTCCATCTCTGAAATCCTACACATTTTGTACCAGACCTCAGGTTAATGTGGAGGTTGGATGCCTTAAATTGCTATGGTACAATAGTGTCCTGGTAAACACTTTTATAAAGATTGTTAAAAAACAATTCAGACACAAATTAGAATTTTATTTTTTAAAAGGGAGAATTGTGATATTCATTCTATTATTATTATTATTATTATTATTATTATTAGAAATCGTGCAAAGACTTGTCCATTTTTTTGTCCAAAAGTAACTCTAATCACAGTTCGAGGTGTGTCTATGATTATTTTGACCTTCGGTTCGCTAAAGGCTATAAACTTCCTTTTAGCAAATCTGAGCATGTCTTACTGATTTACGGTATTTAAGGGAAAATTTGGCTGAACTTCTCTTTTCTTGAACAATTCATCTATAATGATTTGATGTTCTACCTCTCTCTGTAGTATTCTACACCCTCAGCATTTTCTGTGGAAACGTCTCACCCCCCTTTTCCATAGCTTTTAATGAATGTCCTCTTTATCTCTTGTTCCTACGCCAATTTTATTATTTTTGCTGACATGCCTAGTTGTTAGAAATTGGAGTCGCAGCTCTCTCAGAACGACTGCCCTTAGCTGCACCGGGCCCTTTCTCTTGTCTCTGTGACCATATACTGTACAGAGATGATCACCTTTAACAGAGTCACTTTTAATTCATTCACCAAAAAGAGATATAGGAGAATGAGGGGGGGGGATGAAGAGAGGGATAGAGGGAAGTGGTGAGGGCTGTTATGCTAATGCACAACCAATAAATAAATATTTTTCTTTTAATCTGACTATGAATGTGAGAAATGAACAATAATATATGTAAAGTACAGTTTAAAGGAATACTCTGGCATTTTTCCAACCTCTTCTTCTCCTCTTCCACCACATCTGTAGCTCATGTGCAAATACCATGGGAAATAATTCTGCTGATATATTTACTGTACTGAAGAAAGAAGAAAAACTGTTTACTCAGCATCTGTAAAGTTTAAGGGCAGCCGTTGAATTTACTATTATACAAATAATTTCCCTTTGCTCCTATACAGCAATTCCCTTTGCACTCCCACTTAAAATAGTTTATCCAGATCTTTCATATAAACCTTAATTGACAGTATTTAACAAAAGATTTACACAAAAAAATACGTTTTATATAAATATTTCATCACGCCATCATGCTTGTATCATAAGTTGATTAGGTTTAAACATGATGGTGATGTGGAAAAGCAAGACGAAGCTGAACAACGATAAATTGTCGGCATCCACATAAATGTCAGTTAGTTAATGTAAGTTGTATCTCCTCAAAAACCTACTAGGATCAGTAGTGGCTAGAAAATACACTGGTAGCACACGCCTTATATGATTCAACAATCGATCACACTCTTTAGCTCCATATACAACACACTGTATGTGAGCTATGACTAAAGACCTACAACTGAGATCAGATCTGCTGTCTCTGTTAGACTGAAATTAAAGGCCATGACGGCGAGGACACGACGCTGTCCTGAGTTTGACCCTGCTTTCATGTCTTATTTACCCTTTCTATGGGTATACAGACATAACATAATGATGAAAATAAGCAGGAAGAGAGGGTTCGAAAAATAAACGTAGACAGAACGGATCAAGTTTATTTTTAAAAAGCTCTACTCCTGTCTTATCGTGTTATGGTCTTCATAACCTTTACTATGGCTATTCAGACACAACACAGAGATGAAAAGGAGGGGGATGAGAGCGTTTCGAACGAGAAACTTGGCTTTGTATATGCCTCATGGAAGCTTGTACTAGTTGCTGAAATGAGCTCTCATTTCCTCTAATGATAATGAAAGCTCAGAGTAATGATGGCCAGCTAATGAAGCAAGTCAGTGGAGGGATGAGGATTAATGGATGCAGGTGATGGAGACGTTTATTTTCTTTCATAATTCGCCTGCAGATCATCTGATTCCTCGCTTTGGAAGAAATGCCCCACACGAATACATACGAGATGTATACACGAGACCTTCAGGTGTTAATAGGTGCTTTATATCTCCCACTACTGAAACATTAATGTCACATCAACATGTGCTGTGCATTAAGATGAGGGCTCACACTCAGATTTCCGATTTTAAAGAAGCAGATGTTTTATTCACACAGGAATCATTTAATCACATCATCTCTTTGCATGTACGGATACAGGATCAATTTCTTTATAAAGCTCGTTGAAGTATGTTCCAGGTAAAGGTGAATGTACCGAGTGTAGTAATGGTGTAAAAATGAAGCGAGGGAATATAAACGCTGTCGAATAAATGGATTATATAAGCAAGGAATATAAAAGTAGGACTAGAGCGTCACGGCTTCACTATCGTGAATACATTTTCCTGTGAAAGTACAGATATTGGGTCAGCTCGTAAGTGACAGTTTGTCAGTGTGCACCATTTTCTTTTGTCATAAAAGCAGTGAGTAATGCAGTACAGAATAACAGTATGTCCTGCTGCCTGGTGCTTTTTTATTTTTTGTTTTATATGGATCGGTTTTCATCTAGCTGATTTAATAGAAAAAGATTTAAACAAGGGGAAAAATATATACTGAAAATGAAAGAGTTCCACTTTTGCAAAGGGTTAGGCTTGCTTATAGGGAAATAATCAACAAAATGGTGGTGTGATGCAGACTGAGGTGAAGTGGAGGACTACTTATTAACATTTATTGAAGAACACATCTTTTACCTGTTTCTAATTACGTTCAGTATTATGGACTGGCGATCTGTCCAGGGTGTACCCCTGCCTTTCGCCCAGTGTGAGCTGGGATAGGCTCCAGCAGATCCCTGTGACCCTAATAAGGAATAAAGCTGGGATGGATGGATGGATGGATGGATGGAATGTTTATGAAGTTAGTACCTGTTATAACTGACATTGTATATAAGGTGTATATCAGGTCGTTCCATCATCTTAAAGTTATTAAGCCAAATGAAACATCTTGAGTTACCATAGAAACAGAAAATGCAAAGCTCTGAAGATTTTCCCACCGGACACTGGAGACTCCTTATGGAAAACATCAATGTGTCAGTGAGGACAAGTTTTTCTTTAAGTGATAACACATCGTAAAGCTGCATTTAATTAGTCTTAGATCATGCTGTGCATCCACCATACAAGTCCCTGTGCAGAAGCTGTTACTATAGAAACAGTAACCTGTTAGAACCAGTGCATTAATTTTCTAACCTACACTGTTTTGCTATTTTTGCCATTTGTGATAATGAAGGAACATCTGTGAACCTTACACACAAAATGTCTACTTACTATCCGTTCAAATGATTTGTAGTCTTTGTCATAAGGGCTTTGTCCAAACCTTTGCGCTTGAATGTACTTTATATACACTATGCTGCCAAAAGTTTTGGGATGTCTGCCTTTACGTGCACATGAATGTAATATGGAGTTGACCCGCCCTTTGCACCTATAACAGCTTCAACTCTTCCGGGAAGGCTTTCCACAAGGTTTAGGAGTGTGATTATGGGAATTTTTGACCATTCCTCTAGAAGCGCATTTGTGAGGTCAGACACTGATGTTGGACGAGAAGGTCTAATTCATCCCAAAGGTGTTCTATCAGAAGTGCAGCCCAGTCAAGTTCCTCCACACCAAACTCACTCATCCATGTCTTTATGGACCTTGCTTTGTGCACTGGTGTGCAGTCATGTTGGAACAGGAAGGAACTGTTCCCACAAAGTTGGGAGCATGAAATTATCCAAAATGTCTTGGTATGCTGAAGCATTAAAAGTTCCTTTCACTGGAACTACAGAGTTGAGCCCAAACCCTGAAAAACAACACCTGAAGTGAATGATTTGGAGGGGTGTCGCAAAACTTTTGCCAATATAGTGTATGTACTGTTTGTGTTTAATGAGTGGACTAATGGGTACTGAATCTGGGAATACAGTGATATAATGCCAAAGTGACATCATTTGCAAAACCCAAAATTATGTACAAGTTTAAAGATCAACAAAAAAGAGGGGGAAAATTTCCATAATTTTGCCTCTGACCACAAATGTATTGAACCAGCCAAGACATGTTCCCAAAGTTGGGGTTATTTAGTTTGGCACTGAAGCTGTGAGGCTGAACAAAATAAAGTTATAGCCTCCGGTTTAGCATCATGCACATCTCATGCCTAAATCATTACACGCTTGCTTCAAGCCAGGTCAAGTTGTTAAGAATCTCAGATGTGGTTTCTGACCCCGTGACACTGTTGTATATAAAAATGGACAAAGATAGCATACACCGCGTCATGGAGCCGCCATCAAAAACTTAAATCAAGCTTTTCTTCCCCTCAGTTTGATAGTACAGCATCAGTCTCAGTTATGTGCTGTGACTAAAGTTTAAAGGTAATTATATATATATACAGTATGTATGTGTATATATATATATATATATATATATATACACTATATTGCCAAAAGTATTCGCTCACCCATCCAAATAATCAGAATCAGGTGTTCCAATCACTTCCATGACCGGAGGTGTATAAAATCAAGCACATAGGCATGCAGAATGTTTTTACAAACATTTGTGAAAGAATGGGTCGCTCTCAGGAGCTCAGTGAATTCCAGCGTGGAACTGTGATAGGATGCCACCTGTGCAACAAATCCAGTCGTGAAATTTCCTCGCTCCTAAATATTCCACAGTCAACTGTCAGCTGTATTATAAGAACGTGGAAGTGTTTGGGAACAACAGCAACTCAGCCACGAAGTGGTAGGCCACGTAAACTGACGGAGCGGGGTCAGAGGATGCTGAGGCGCATAGTGCGAAGAGGTCGCCAACTTTCTGCAGAGTCAATCGCTACAGACCTCCAAACTTCATGTGGCCTTCAGATTAGCTCAAGAACAGTGCGCAGAGAGCTTCATGGAATGGGTTTCCATGGCCGAGCAGCTGCATCCAAGCCATACATCACCAAGTGCAATGCAAAGCGTCGGATGCAGTGGTGTAAAGCACGCCGCCACTGGACTCTAGAGCAGTGGAGACGCGTTCTCTGGAGTGACGAATCACGCTTCTCCATCTGGCAATCTGATGGACGAGTCTGGGTTTGGCGGTTGCCAGGAGAACGGTACTTGTCTGACTGCATTGTGCCAAGTGTAAAGTTTGGTGGAGGGGGGATTATGGTGTGGGGTTGTTTTTCAGGAGCTGGGCTTGGCCCCTTAGTTCCAGTGAAAGGAACTCTGAATGCTTCAGCATACCAAGACATTTTGGACAATTCCATGCTCCCAACTTTGTGGGAACAGTTTGGAGCTGGCCCCTTCCTCTTCCAACATGACTGTGCACCAGTGCACAAAGCAAGGTCCATAAAGACATGGATGACAGAGTCTGGTGTGGATGAACTTGAGTGGCCTGCACAGAGTCCTGACCTCAACCCGATAGAACACCTTTGGGATGAATTAGAGCGGAGACTGAGAGCCAGGCCTTCTCGTCCAACATCAGTGTGTGACCTCACAAATGCGCTTCTGGAAGAATGGTCAAAAATTCCCATAAACACACTCCTAAACCTTGTGGACAGCCTTCCCAGAAGAGTTGAAGCTGTTATAGCTGCAAAGGGTGGACCGACGTCATATTGAACCCTATGGATTAGGAATGGGATGTCACTTAAGTTCATATGCGAGTCAAGGCAGGTGAGCGAATACTTTTGGCAATATAGTGTGTGTATATATATATATATAGACTTGTTACATGAACTACTGAGCCACACAGTGCATTTGTATTGATGTGATGTTAGTGTGTAATGATTTAGGCATGTGATTAAACATATTCTGGCTGACTGACTAACAAACGGTTGTTTTCATGTAGGTCTGAAAGGAAAATCTCTTTAAAATTAGTCCCCTTAAAACCACAGCATACACAAACATCAATTTATTCTTCATCTCGTCATAGCCCCCGACTGTGTGCAGAAGCAATTTTCCACATTATTAAATACAAAATAAATAGCCCTGGATTAACATTCATCTATTCATGAGTGTACGCTGTAACTAAACATAGGCAGGATCTTTTGTTTGCTTTACTTTCTCTAGTCCATTGCACTAGATTTTCTGCCTTTGTAACATCAGTCACGGTGCTAACAGTCATTAAACCACAGTCTTTATTATGTACCTGGGTCAGATTTATTTTCTATAATAATGTTCAAACATGTTATTGTAGATATAGCAACAACTAACAAAGGATGCTCCATATAAAATGACTTAAAATGTCAGTAATTGTTGATGGGATCAAGGTTTTGTGAGATGTTTATTTAGGTTGTGTATTTTATTTATTTAGGAGGAAGTCTCCAGTTTCAGCTCTTTGTAACAGCGTTTATAACGTTGTCAAATTGCTGTGATGTAAGAAGATTAGCTCTAAGGTTGGAAACGATAGCTGGTTGTTGATTATTTTTCTATAACAGCACGTTTTACTCCTTGCGTATATTCACCGGCAATTGTAAGTCATTTGTTTTAACGAGATACAACACCACTCAGCAGCATGTACTGCAGAGACCCTTTATCTAAATCTCAGATGTGAAACGTATCCAGGGTCAGAAATTACCGAACCCAATTAAAGGACACAATGATAATGCCACCAGTTTCATCGGGAACCATTGCTGGCATATCTCCCATCTCAGCCACCCTGATAAATTGCGTTCTCACTTTTGTTTGTGCTTCCCCGATGAGATAAGTTGGCGCATGGCCACTCGCAGCCTTCAAGGGATTAGATATAATCAGATACAAGTCTGCCAGTAAGGAAAATCTCCATAATGATGTATTGTGAGGTTTTCTAGTTCTCTCTTTAAGTCTATTTAAGTCCTCTTGCTGCCATGATGGTGAGATTAATCAGCACAAGTGCATTTAGTCTTACAGTGGTTTTCCCTGCACTGGACAAGTTTAAGAGCATCATGGAGAGCTGGGGCTTGTCGAAATGGACTCTCGTTTCCTTTAACGATGATGAAGCCTCGGTTAACGATGGCCGGCTAATGAAGCGAACCAGAGGGAGGGATCAGAATAAATAGATGGAGGTGATGGAGGAGTTTATTTATATTTCATGATAGCTCTGACTTCAGAGGATTGTAATAGCAGATCATGTGTATATATCTGTACACTCTCAGTGGACTCAAGCAGGAGCAGGACCCTTCACAAAGAGGCATTACATGTACAGGGACCTTTAGGTGTAAATGCTTCATATCTGAGCCTGCTGAAATATTAATGTCACCCCGAAGCCATCAGCATGTGCTGTGCATTACGATGAGGCCTGGTGCTATGGTTCATATTTTATTACGTTAGACCGGCAGGTGTTGTATTTACACAGAATAAAATAAAAATGGCCTGAATTTACTACCAATTGAATTGTTGAATGAATCAAAAAAAAATGTTCCACTGCATACTTATTATTTTGGATGGAAGTCAAGTTTGGCTGGTTCAGAAATCCATGTTTAAATTTTACAGAGTCTTGAAATTCTGGTCCATGGTATTCATCCAATCACAAATACGGATTAGGATAGAGATTAGGTTGAAATAATTGCCTTGGTAAGCAACGTAACTGAGCAAATTTGTACTAACTGACGGAATAAAACCACTCCTCGCTAGTGGACCTTTGGATTTTAAGACATCCGGACCCTGCAGTGGAACGTGGACAAAATTTAGGGTTTTCAAAGACGCTGTTTCCAGGAATGGGGTTTCTGTAAAGCACCTTATTCTTAGGAGCGTACACGTAATTAAGGCCTGCTATATTTAACCTAGCACACGCTGCATGCAGCCGTTCCCTCCAATCAGCACCGTCTCGCTGCTGTGCTTTTTCTACAGCGTTTGTATCTGTCACCCAGCGTACTTCAGAGATTCTGCAGCCCTTTGCGAATGCAATTAGGAAATACGTGAGGGATACACCGACCTCTAATTCAACAGTGATGGTGCATGAGGGGACCGGAGTAGCATTACTGTTTTCGTCTCAGAAGCACGTACACGCATAAATAAACGCTGGTTATTATTTAGCCATGTCTGGTGGGTAAAGGTTAAAAGCCCTTCATCCATCAGCTCTTTCTCACACTAGCTAGGTTTATGTGTATACTCTGTTACTTTTTCTTCCCTTTTTTTAAAGCTACACACTGATAAATAGACTGCTCAGGACCTTTTCTTACCGCAGGTGTTTTTTTCTGCTATCTCGGTGATCAAACGCTGGTGTCATGAACGCTGCGCTCACAGCGTTAGCCCCAGCCAGCAAATGGCTTTCCCTCACTGACATTTTTCATTCACTTAAACCTTCAGAGTAGTCCCAGGGACCACACCACACCATAATCACATCTGCCTCATAGATAGAGAACTACTATCGCAGGACAAGATCAATATATTCTGTAGCCAGATATCCTATGTCCGGTTATTTCACCTTTTTGAGTCTGATTTTAGTTTTTACACAGTTTTTACACAGACCAGGCACTCATTTATCTTCAGCTCCCTCAAATCAGTGTTTCTTCAACTCCATAACCTGTGGTCAGGGTCCAAAGTTGATGATTTTATCCTATCAGTTATTATAAATCTTAATAAGGATTGTTAAAGCTCCACCACATACATATGAATGTATTAAGACCTGATTACTCCAAAAATCCAAGGATCATGGATATCTAGGGGCATTTGTTGAATTCTGTCAATAGACATTTAAACTATGTTTCTATATAATGTAAATTCAAATCTGCAGCCATTTCCAAGTCTTAAAGCTGTTCTTATTTCACTTCCAACATAACTGTTAACAAAATAAAGATATCATGCTTGTGGAAGCTATAATTGGGCTTTTACTTTGAAACATTTCTGTCTGAATTATATCTTAATACTTTTGATTGAAGAATTTCTACATTTGAAATTCTTCCAGCACATCTATCTGCCAAGATTTCATCGTCGTCTATTCTTTATTGCCTCTTAACCTTTTCACTTTGCCTCCTCTTCCCTCTTCCTTTGTCTCACTATGCATTTTTTATTGTACCTCCAGGAGCAGCCAGGGTTTCATGCACATGAAGCTGTCAAGAACCAAAGACAACAAGTACATCCTGGGCCAGAACAGCTGTCTGTTCGACAGCGTGCCGGAGATCATCCACTTCTACTCCAGCCGCAAGCTGCCGATCAAAGGAGCCGAGCACATGTCCCTCCTGTACCCCGTGGCCATCCGGACACTTTAGCCTCCAGTCTAGATTCGATCGCTGAACAAATGGCGCGTAGATGCTTGTTACAGGTGGACGGAACATCCATCATCTGCATTTACGACGGCATCTTATAATGTTTGACGACTGATATGGTGTCTGTTAAGCCTTTGTGAATGGCTGCTTGTACACAGTGCTACTGGAACACTCTCCAGCAAAGACTGGAAGACTTTAGAGGCTTTAAAAGAAAAAGCCTTCACTTTCCCACTGATGGTGTCAAATCTTTTTTTTTTTTTTTTAATTTACGCCGAGTTATACCTTCAGCTCAGTGGATTATGGAGACCACACCGACCACACAAAGCAGACTAATCTGTAAATAATATGTTTTCCAGCAGCTCTAACGTGCACCCTCAAATCCCTTTCCGCTGACATTTCCTGTTCATTTGGACTTAAAAACCCTGAGCTTTGGCCTGCGCCTCCACTTTGATTGTTTGGTCTCATGCATACTGTAATAAAATCTCACGCAAACCATTTGTGGACGTTTCTGAACTCCAGGATGATGTATAAACTGCTGTTTTGTTAACACTAGTGAACCGATCGGGATACCACAACTCATATGAAGGTTCCTGGCTTGTGTTTTTCTCTTCAGTGTGATCATTTCCGAGATGAAAAATTGGAGGGGAGTTTTGTTTGTATCTGAAACAGTCCAGATTAGCAAGAAAACTAATGCCATGTACGACAAAGTTGCTGTTCCCTAGTAACATGCATTGAAACACACTTAGAAAAACACCTACATGACAACTACATAAATCTTTCAACAGACCTGCATAAGCATTTGTAAACGAATATAGATTATATTCATGACGACAGACTCCCTTTGTCAGTTTCGATGCCAAGCCGACTTAACACAACAATTCTGTCATCGCTACGAATGCAAACCCTCATAAGCATGAAGGCTTATTGCATCAGTGATGTTGACAAAAAGCTTCTTCCTTCAGCTTAAAGTCAAGTCGATATTACCCCCCTTATGTCAACTGGCAACTTTCCATCGACATAACTTTGCGTTACGGCAAATTCTGAGCAGTAGAAATTTCATGACAACTGACTTTGTAGCTCTTTTGGTATTTTTAGGATCAGATTTTAACTGGATTTTAATTTGTGAGAAATTTTATATATATATATATATATATATATATATATATATATATATATATATATAAATACATAACACTATCGTCCTCAAAAAGTTTCAAAATTTAACTCTCATACCCATCATTATGTGTCATTAGAAGTTCATTGAGGTATAAAGTCGGATGTTCCTCTAATTTGACTTCGAGCTTGTGAAGAAAGCTTCTTTTGAAATAAACCTTAATAAATTTTATTTACATGTTTGGTGGTTTTTGTTTTTTGGCCACCATAATTTTTTATTTTAAAAATTATATACTATATATTTTTTTAAAAATTAAAAGGGTCTCTGAGTGGTGCAACAGTAAAGCGTTCGCCCTCTTGTACAGAAGTTCGAAGGCAAATTCCCAAGAAGCCACAGCCACCAGTCTTGGCGCTAGGAATCTAATAAAGCTATAGTGGATGTGGGATGGCTTGCTCTCTCTCTCTCTCCCCCTGTCAATCACAGTGTTATAAAATTGGAGAAGATTCTCAGAGGAAGAACATTCCCTTGTTTATAGCTGCTGTGGGCGGAAAAACGGGAGACAAATAAATAGATATGAATTTTTTTCATGTACACAATGCAAGTTTTGTGTCACGAAGGATTTATGTAGTTGTTCAGCTCTGAAGCGATCTTTTCGTCCCAATCCGATCTTCCTACCGGTTGCATACAACAAGTAGATTCGGCGCATTTGAACAGAGCCAAAATTTCAGATAATAGACAACATATTTGTCTCGAGACTGATTGCCGTTCTGTGGCCAAGTGAAGCATGAAAAAGGATGTTTCAGACGTTGAGCCACTTTACATTCAATCCCCCCTCAGCTTAAGACTAGGGAGAATGAAATATGTCTGCATTGTCTACCTCAGAAAATCAATTTAATTCCACCCATCAGCCAATCAATAAGGTACAATAAGATTGCAGATATCGATCCAACTCCCTTTTCCTCTCGTCAATTTCCACCAAATTGTACCTTGGCTTTAGGAAAAAAAAAAAAAAAGTTTGTCTTGGTTCAACTCCATCAAAGTCGGTTTGTTTTCATGCTTGTGCTCGCCTGCTCGTTTTTTCTTTCTTTCTTTTACGATCGTTTGTATGTAAATGTTACTCTGTACTAGTACGTGATGCCGGTGACATCCTTTGGGTTCAGGCTTTAGACTGTAGATGCATGGTGAGGAAAGAAAAAAAATAATCCAGTCCATTTCTTAAACCTTTTTTTTTTATTTCCCCAAAAAACACATTGCTTTAAATGAATGTTCTGTGACTGTAATTTATTATGGAGTGATGATTATAGCTGTGTTCTTACTCCCAGACAAAGTGACTGAGATCCTTTTATGTTCTCTCTGTTCAATTCTTTGTGTGTGTGAGAGTGTGTTTTGTGAGTGTGTGTGTGAGAGAGAGAGAGACTATGAGTTTGTGTATACCAAGGATTGGAACTAGCATATTTCTATTTCTAAGCTATTGATCGGTTTGTTTGCCCTGTTACGGTGTTGCGTAAACATGATGCGAAATTGTGGTACAGACCGAAACCTGGAATATGCAATGGTTTCTCCCGTCTTTGTGCTTTTGTTGCCTGATTGTGAGCCTCTCAGCAGGCGAGTCTGCTTATGAAAAGGCCTTATTTAATCATCTTTATTGCTGGGGAAGCAAAGCCTTGCAGGTCTTGGAAATAACGAGGAGCCGAGATGAAAGTCGCTAATTAAACTCGTAAACCTTTAAACCCATATCGCGCACCATTGTGAGCGAGTCGCATACAGTGTGTCGAAATGCATTTAGATTTAGAGAACTGCTCGCATCCGCTCACATCGGGAAGCTTGTAAATAATTTTTTAATGATAGCAAAAAGAAATCAAAATGAAAAGATGCAGCGGTACGGCCGGACCTGACAACGATTTCTGTCTCAAATTCCCATGATTCTTATGGGCTTCATGAAAAGGAGGGGAAAAAAATACGTGTTCCTGTGTTTTCCGGATTGAGTTCTGTGTCAAAAAGGGACTGAAAGACGAGAGAATTACCGCTTGATCTTTGTTACAGCAAGACACTACAGGTGAATAAAATATTAAATCTTACAATTAGTCTTTCCTACTTGATTGTGGATACCTGAAGTATTTTTGTATTGGAGCTTTTATTCATTAAAAAAAAAAAAAAGCATTTATACGTGCAAATCAGGCAAATAAATGGAGTTTGGATTATGTTCTAATTGAAATGTTGGAATTACTTTCTCAAGAGAAAGGCTTTTACGCGGCAGTTTGTTGGAAGCATTTATCCAGTCAGCTGTAGTGAAATAAATGACACTTTTAGCAGAAAATTGAATGTCCTCCAAAGAGTTATCATCATTAACATTTTGAGGAGTTGGCTCCTTGGCTTATAAAAAGAGATTGAAAATTGAAAATATCATGAATGCAGATCAGCTAGTCATTTTTGGAATAAAAGGAAAAGGAAAACAATGTCTTTAAATATAGACGTTTGTGTGATTTATGAGGTTTTAAAAAGACTTGTATATCCTGCGAGTTGGCAAAAACCTTTCTTTGAGTTTTAATATATCGGTATATTTGTATGTTCGATTAAAACGGGAAACCATGTCAGTTTAATCGAGCCTAAAATCTGAAAAATCGAAAGCTGGATTTGAGCAAAATTGACATTTTCACTTGTAGTGTCTTGCCTTAATTTAAGGATGTATAGCATCTGTATCCTTGTGGCCTATGCCGTAGTCGGGTTCTGAATGTACTGTATACTAACAGGAGGTTATTTTTTACATAAAGTCTAATCTGTTTTAAAAAAAAACCTAAAAACCAGAGTGTATGACCGGCATGTTCAAGTATCAGGACTGTAAAATAATTCTCAGATGCTGGCAGATGGAGAAGAGGAAAAAAAGCTCTGTTGTGTGAAGGCAGGTCTGAGGATGAACAGCAGGAAGGGGAGGAGGAGAGGATGAGAAAGTCCTAATCTTCATTGTGTCTGTTAGAGCATCTCAGTTTTTGTAGATGAGTGTTCTTTAGTTTGCTGTGTGTGAGTGATGCTGAAGGCTTTTCTCAGCTTTGTTCAGACGGATGCTGTATTTGTGTGCGTGTGCATGTGTGCGTGTGTGCGTGTGCGTGTGTGTGTGTGTGTGTGTGTGTGTGTGTCGTCAATCATACACTGTCACCTCACCTGAATCTAATGTTCTTGTGTTAGTTTCCTCCTGTGTATGCACTAATAGAACATATCTGTACACTCTCATGGCCAAATGTATATACTGAATGTAATAAACGGGGATGTGGAGGCTTTGAGGTTCAAAGAAATAAAGAGTTTATGGGTCTAAATGAAGCAGACGTTGTCATTCATTCCATTTTCTGGCATTTTTTTTTTTTTTAAATGTGAGCAAAGCCCAAGTCCATTTAGGGCACTTTCATACTCATTAGTTTGTTTGCTAAGCCTGAGTCAGAGCGAAGTCGATACAATTGGTACGTTTGCACTTTGGTTTAGTTTAGTTTCACACTGCATGTAATTAACCAGCCTAAAAAAAGCAATAAAACAGTGCCTGAGGGCTAGGACTGTAGTCTAGACATTGTCAAAGTTAAATCAAGTCAAAGACCAGGAGATCAAGTTAAGATCAAGCCTTAATGAGGTTGGTGTCAAGATGGAGTGCAAATGAAAGTGAGACCAAAAAAAAAAACAACAACCCTTTAAAACACAAAATCCGCTAAGCTTTAATAATGAACTAGTTTAGTCTGTTTCCTAGAAGAAGGATTTACTCCTTGCCAAACTTTGTGCAGGAAAAAGAGAAAAGGAAAGGAAGTATTTTTGCAAGTTCCTGGTCAGGTCGGACTCCATATTTGGTGAAACCAATGCCCAAGATAGAGACAAGTCCAAATACAAGTACTGTAAGACTGAGACAAGTCCAATGGAATATAGAAAACATATCGAGTCCTACAGCTTTGTTATAAGGCTGTAGGACTCGAGTCTGCTCTCAATATGTTTCCTATATTCCACTGTAAACGTAAAACTCATTAAAAACCTTTACCAAATTCATGTAGAAATCACAAAAAATGATCCAGATTCAGCTACCACTCAATAACAATGTTATTAACAGTATTAATTTCCTCTTTTTGTTTTATTAGTTCAAATATCCATCACTATAACACATCAGATTTCTGTAGAACTATAACTTTGCCACTTTTTGCCCCGTGACTCAATTTAGTAATCGTATTTACTAAAACATGTTAATGCCCAACTGAAAAGACCTGCTTAGTTAGAAGAAGAACTATTATCACCACACATACATTATGACACAGGGGAATTCTTTTCTTTATGTATCCCAGCTGAGGAAGTTGGGGTCAGAGTGCAGGGGCAGCTATGATACAGTGCCCCTGTTACAGGGAGGGTTGGTCTATTGCCCAACAGTGGAGCTTGGTGGTGCTGGGGCTTGAACCCTGATCCTTTGATCAACAGCCCAGAGCCACTTGAACCACCACTGCCTCTGTGATGCTGTGATCTCACCTGGCCAAAGACCCAAACCTATTTTCTGTCTCTGTATTTCATCCAATGAATGAAAGATTATTGTTGTAGTTTCCTTGCCTCCTTTTGTTTTTTGTTTTTTTTTGCAAGTCAGCTAAACTGAATCATATAGCAAACAAACCAAAAGGATAAATTTCGCTCAATATATTACTAAGTTAATGAATGCGGTGTCCCGCAAGCTTCACATCTGACCTCACTGTGACAGGAAAAACCACCAGATTGATTTATATCAAGGTCTGTAAGGATGTTCTTATAATCAAATCTAATTTCTGTCTCTTTTCAGTTTTGTCTCATTCAAGGTTGAATGTTTTTTAGATTTGCTTCTTCAAGAAGGACTGTCTTTTCTTTCTTTCTTTCTTTCTTTCTTTCTTTCTTTCTTTCTTTCTTTCTTTCTTTCTTTCTTTCTTTCTGCATTTAATTGACTTTCAGTTAATTTATAGAGCTTAATAATAACAATGTTCATCTTTACCTTGTGATATTTGCAAGTGTATTATAAATTCTCGTGTGAATAATAATAATAATAATAATAATAATAATAATAATAATAATAATAATTTCTTGTTTTCTTGTGATTTATCTCTTTTTTTTTTAATTTTTTAAAATTATATCACTTTATGTATAATTTTGCACAAAACATTGAAGTACATGTTTTTTATATACACCAATCAGGCATAACATTATGACCACTGAGAAGTGAAGTGAATAACACTGATGATCTCCTCATCATGGCACCTGTTAGTGGGTGGGATATATTAGGCAGCAAGTGAACATTTTTTCCTCAAAGTTGATGTTAGAAGCAGGAAAAATGGGCAAGCGTAAGGATTTGAGTGAGATTTACAAGGGCCAGGTTGTGATGGCTAGACCACTGGATCAGAGCATCTCCAAAACTAGCAGCTCTTGTGGAGGTGTTCCCGGTCTGCAGTGGTCAGTATCTATCAAAAGTATCCTTTAAGTCCTGTAAGTATCCTTTAAGTCCCATGGAGCCCCCTCTTCACAACTTACAGGACTTAAAGGATCTGCTGCTAACATCTTGGTGCCAGATACCACAGCACACTTTCAGGAATCTAGTGCCTCGATGGGTCAGGGCTGTTTTGGCAGCAAAAGGGGGATCGACACAATATTAGACAGATGGTCATAATGTTGTGCCTGATCCTTGTATACTTCTCACAAATAACATACAATCATGTGAAATGAGTGTGATGTTTCTGTTTCTAAAGTCCCATCAAGTCTACTATTTTAGATCCATACTAATGACATTCACTTAACTTGGAAATTGTGCAATAATCACATGAATATTTTTTTTCCAGATACTATTTCAAAAGCACTTTAGTGCTCGATTCTGCACACAGTTTTAATTTGCAGTCTGTCACCTAGGCAGCGTGAATAGAAACGTGCGCTCGTACCTCGGCTGATGAATGCGCTCCATGTTTTATTGGTTTCTATGCTGAAATGTTTTGAGGATGCTCTCTCACCTTTTTCTTTTCTTTTTTTTCGCTTCACTCAAGGGCAGCATGCATCGCTCGCATGTGTGTTCAGCTTCCTGAGCCTCAGGGCAATAGCTCTAGTGTGACATTTCATTAGTTTTTGCTGTGCTAGATGCTTTCTACATTCATTCAATCAGCGCCATGTTGGAGAGACCACATGAGCTTGCAGAACATCCTCACCCCTTAATATACAGTATATATATTGACATGTTGCACCAAATCACAGTTTATATTCACCAAGATGTGCGGCTTTAATTTACATTACAGTGGAGGGAAAAATATCTCAGCATGGATTGACAAGCTTCATTGTCCTGATTTATGATTAAAGGTGAGTCTATGGGTGTTTGTTCACTGCAAGGTTATTTCTGTTTCTTATACACCTCGTTCACTGTACAGACATTTGTCTGCCAAAGAGTGCTTTTAGACTAAAAGAAAAATCCACACAATTCACACTACACTGATAAAAAATAAAATACAACAGCAGGCATTTCACTTCTTAATCAATTACACGAGGTTAATATGCTCAAAACGTTTATTAAAAATGCATTCGCTGCCAAAATGCTATCAATAATGATGCAATCCTGAATGAATCATGGACCATTTATCATAAATCAGAACCCTGTCCCATGCCACACTTCTAACAGGAGAGTTTGGCATTTGTAACAACATGCAGCAAGAGGGATTGTATTTGTTGTATGTGTAATATATTTTTTTATTTGTTAGGACAATACACAACAGAATTAAAAGATTAGGCATGTGCGCTTAAACCAGAAAAGACATTTTTCTCTCTCCCCTTTTCTATCTTTTTCTTTTGATAAATCAGTCAATCTGAAAGGCTCAATTTTGCTAAATTCATCTATGTTAATGGAAGCGGTGTCCCACATGCTTCACATCTTCCCTCAGTGTGACAGTAAAAACCGCCAGATTGATTTATATCAAGGTCTTCATGGACGTTCTTAAAAAATCAAATCTGATTTTCTGTCTCTTTTCAGTTTTGTCTGATTCAAGGTTGAACGTTTTCAGTTCAGAGTCCTTGAAGCGAACTTTCTTCCTTCCGTAGAAAACCTTTTTTTTTTTCCCTTTTAAAATATGCTGCAATGCAGCGACGAAGCATGTATTAATGAAGCAATAAAACACCTGTGGTGCTACATGAAGCAATGTTCTATAACAGTACATCCCAAAGTGTTTTATTGCTCTTATGCCTGGCTTTTCTTCTTTTTTTTTTTGCTTATACTTAAAATTAATAAACTTATGCCACCAAAAAGCTGCACATTTCCTTTTCAAGATCTTTTCAAGACTTCAGTATGTCAGTGAAACACATTTTTGTTTTATCCTTTCACTGTGAAAGTTACCATTACTATAGAAAAGATTACATAGTAGAACGTGTACATTATAATTAACTGGGATTTGTTCTGGAGCTGAAACTGCTGTCAGACGATCTGAAATAGAAAATGAATCACCTTCAGACCCATCAGAATCAAGTATTCCACACTACTTCCTTTAGTTTTAATGCTGTTAATGTAGAAAGAATAAAATATAGACGGCTAATTTAGCCGGTCCTGCTTCTTAGTCGGCCTGACATAAAAATCTCACTTATAAGTAATTAACTAAATAACTATTTATTCATAACTAATTCATATATTTAACAACAATGATAATTATCAATTATTTTCAATTATTATTTTAATTTTCCAATAAATGGAATAAATTTGCATAAAGGTCAGCTTTTAAAATTGATTTATTTATTTATTTATTTATTTATTTTCTCTTTTGAGAGCTAAAGGAGGTAAATAATGTAGTGCATGTTTTTTTTTTGTTTTTTTTACCATGTTGGGTTTTCTTGAATATTCCACCTTTTAATTTCGCACTCAGAAACATCATGGAGAAGATGACGTATTTGTGTATTCCTACTTTCCCTGTAGATAGATAGATAGATAGATAGATAGATAGATAGATAGAGAGAGAGAGAGAGAGAGAGAGAGAGAGATAGATAGATAGATAGATAGATAGATAGATAGATAGATAGATAGATAGATAGATAGATAGATAGATAGATAGATAGGCACAGGTAATAGATAAAATAAGAAGCAATATAACAAAAAAAATACTAAAATACCCGAATTTAAGGGTATAAAAATATAACAAAAAACATAACAAATAACAAAATATTACACAATTCAGAGAAGGTAGACTTCTTGTAATTGTTGTGGTCCTTAATTACAGCTTATAAGCTCTTGCATTGTCCCATTATGCCACTGATTTAACATATTGTATGCAGCCACATTTTACAACATGGACTCTCACACCATATACGCTCACATGCAGTAAAGACAATTGACACGTGGATAAATACTTTAAACTGAATTTTTTTTAATTCTGATTCAGACCTAGTGATCTGCAGATCTGCTATTTCATTCATTCATTCATTCATTCATTCATTATCCTAGTCATGCTCACGCTAGAGCCAGAACCTATCCTGGGAACACTGGTCATGAGGTGAAACTACACCCTGTACAGTACACCAACAACGAACACAAGAGAGAGAGAAAAACGACAGCCTGCTTGCTGAAAGTGCTGAAAGAATAGGGAGGCTGAGACAGAGCTGTTTATTCTCCTTCCGTGTCAAATAGGGGTTGGGTAATATGACAATATGATATTGATATTGCAATAAATAATGCCTGTGTGTATCATTAGTATTTTTTATGACAGAGTAACTCCAAAGGAAACTCCAGTTTCCTCCCATCTACCAAAATCACAGTGAATGGTAGACTTATATGGCCAAAAATTTGTTGACATATCACACTCATATTTCAGGAGTCTTTCCCTAAACTGTTGCCAGAAAGTTGATAGAATTTTATAGGATGTCAGGATGTATGATGTAGCTTTATAATTAACGAAAGGGTTCCAGCATGACAATGGCCCTGCGCACAAAACGAGGATCAAGACATTGTCTATACCCGCTTTATTCCTAATCAGGGTCACGGGGATCTGCTGGAGCCTATCCCAGCACACATTGGGTGAAAGGCAGGGGTACACCCTGGACAGGTCACCAGTCCAGGGCCACACATATAGACAGACAACCACACTCACTCACTCCTATGGGCAATTTAGAATTACCAATCAACCTAATGTACATGTTTTTGGACTGTGGGAGATAACCGGAGTACCCGGAGTAAACCCACACAGGGACAGGGAGAACATGCAAACCACACAGAAAGACCCATGTCTGTTTGAACCCAGGACCTTCTTGCTGTGAGGTAACAGTGCTAACCGTGCTGCCCTGCTCTTAATATATAAATTGCAATTTAAATATTACAAAAGATGTCCAAGAAGAACCCTTTCAGAAAGGCAAAGTTGTCTAATCTATACTCTAGGAACCTTTGAAGAACCGTTGAAGGTTTTGTTTTAAATTGTGTATGTACATTTTATCCAGGGTGAGGTGTAAGGGAGCCTCATTAACGGATGTTAAAGTGACACATCTGTCCTGTTGTTCCTACATTCTGTAGTTTATATCTTCACCTAAAGAATCCAGCCAAATCTAGAATTCCCAATTTTGCCCTCATTTACCCTACTGAATCTTGCCATTTCCCAGCCTGATCTTCTGAATAATAAATGGTGTTTGATTTGCCGTGATCTGCGCCTGGAGGTCTTCTAACCGTTCTTATCATTCGTCCCGGGTTTTCCATACAGACCCTGGCTGTTCAAAGTGTTCTTTGAGGACTAAAATAAGCCCTGAAAAAGCCAGGCATGAAAGAGGCAAATATATCCACCTGAGGATGAAACGGTCTCTTGTCGGGCTTTCTCTCTCTCTCTCTCTCTCTCTCTATTCCTCCATCCTTTGCACGCCTTTCTTTCTCTGTTATTTGTCCTCTGCAGCCCAGTCACGTCCGAGTGAAAGCAATTTCAGGGGGCCGACCTGATGCTAATAGGGCGCCAGCTGCTTTATGGCAGTAGACAAAAGTATAGAGCACTTTCTCCTACTCCATCTTGTCTGTGCCCAACTTTCTAGTACTGTGCAGCTGATTGGGGTTCTGTTCAAGGATGGAGACTCAACCTAGCCTTCTGTCTATAATCAGCTCACTGCTGAATCATAGATTTATACAAAAAACACACAAAAGTTACCTGAATTCTTATTGAAGTGAATTGACGTCAACTTGTCTAATGCGTGTAACACTAATATGTGATGACCTGTGAAAAATTCGAGTACACGGTCGGTTATATGGGGAAAATAAAATGAATGTAATAAAATTACAAGTGGAAATAAATCCCAAAAAATTGTGAGTGAATAAGGAATTGCAAATTGGGGAGAATCCCAAGTGAAAGTTGGGGTGGGGAAAAAAGACATTTAAAAAATAAAAAATGTAGGCAAAAAAAATCTGGAAATGTGAAAAGAAATAAATCAGCAAACAACACAGCGCTTGAAAAATGGATTATGTGAGAAAAATCACATTTTTTCATTTCATTTCATTGTCTGTACCGCTTATCCGATCTATACTCAGGTCACGGGGGGAGCCTGTGCCTATCTCAGGTGTCATCGGGCCTCAAGGCAGGATACACTCTGGACAGAGTGCCAACCCATCGCAGGGCACACACACACACTCACACACTACGGGGAATTTAGAGACTCCAATCAACCTAGTAGCATGTCTTTGGACTGTGGAAGGAAACCGGAGCACCCGGAGGGAACCCACCAAGCACGGGGACAACATGCAAACTCCACATACACAGTGAGCGGGAGCGAGACTCGAACCCAGGACCCTGAAATAGACGCCTAAAGTAAATTCATATACTGAAAAATTAACATCAAAAATACTGAAAATGAAAATCATGTAAAAAAATAAATTAATTAAATAAATATCACACTCTAAATGTAATAGTATAGTACATCTGTGTAACGTAGCATGTGAAGTGTATATAAAAACACATTATCCACCTATGGCTCATGTTTAGTTCATGAGTCTTCTATAAGAGAGATTCCTTCCTCCAGTGTAATCACAGCGAGATCGAGACACGAAATGAAAACGACAGAGTGAAATTTTCTCCACAAGAGGCCACGTTTTACCTCTCATCCATCTCTCAGTTTCTCTGTAAAACAAAGCAACACATGCGAAGCTTTTAAATCTACACGACCAGGGCCTAGCATGTGCATCGTGATGAAACGACCGACAACGACGAGACTCTTAAACTCCATCGCAATCAAACATGGAATAGGTCACATTATCTTCTACTCTGAATCTTCTACTTTCATCACAGCGTCACTAAAGAGTCGGTGGATGTGCGCCGACACGCTCGACTGACACGCTGCTGATTATAAAGTGGTGACAGTAGATTAAGATAGAAGATTAAACGTGTGCAGGTGTGACATGAAGGTTCAAAGGGGAGCTGAAGACAATTAGTGAGTTTCTAAAGAGCATCTGCTTTACATTTACGAGTTCCCGGTTCCACAAGCTGGGGTCATGCGACTGCCATCATCATGTATCATGACAGATCTCTTATACATGCCATGATAGATCTACATATCGAGATAAATGGCATACATCATATGCATAAGATTTATCCTAATACACTTGTTCTATTATATTCTATATTATCTATTCTATTATTATTGTATACAGTATACACCGATCAGGCATAACATTATGACCACCTAATATTGTGCTGGTCCCCCTTTTGCTGCCAGAACAGCCCTGACCCATCGAGGCATGGACTTTACTAGATCCCTGAAGGTGTGCTGTGGAATGTGGCACCAAGATGTTAACAGCAGATCCTTTAAGTCCTGTAAGTTGCGAGGAGGGGCCTCCATGGGACTTACAGGACCTAAAGGACACTTTTGATAGATGCTGACCACTGCAGACCCCACAAAAGAGCTGCAGTTTTGGAGATGCTCTGATCCAGTGGTCTAGCCATCACAATTTGGCCCTTCATCAAACTCGCTCAAATCCTTACTCTTGTCCATTTTTCCTGCTTCTAACACATCAACTTTGAGGACAAAATGTTCACTTGCTGCCTGATATCTCCCACCCACTAACAGGTGCCATGATGAGGAGATCATCAGTCTTATTCACTTCACCCCTCACTGCTCATAATGTTATGCCTGATCAGTGTATAAGCAGCATTTTTTTACATGTTAATTTTCAGGATTTTGTTCTTAGACAAATAACAGTGTCACGTTACTGTAAAACCGTAAAGCTTTGTGTCCTGAAAACTGTCAGAACTCTGAAATGCTGACACTGGAGACTCCTTCTAAAGATAAAATAATCCCGTGAATATAAACCTGCTACAGAAAATGTATGAACACCTCCTGACTATTCAGAATTGAGAATCTGTAAGCATGGATAAATGTTCTCATACTGACAGAAAAGTCTGCTTCAGCAAGCAAATATGATTCTTTATGTGTATGTATCATTTGTATTTCTTTTCTTGGAAATAATGTGTTCTGACATGCAGTCTGTTAACAACACAATTAAAGGGAGGTTTTTTCAGCTCCGCCGGCCGGTTTGTGCCTCGGGTCATTTGGCTCGGGTGCTGAGGGATGCAGACAGGACAGTGCAACCCCCCCCTCCCCCCCTCCCCCCCTCCCCCCCCCTCGCCGTAGGAGGCAGTGCTACTGGAAACAGGAAATTGCTCGCAGGTGTGTGAGCGTGTCTCAGACGAAGGCAGGCAGCTGTGTTTGGAGACTCTGCCGGGACAAAAGTGGCTCTCTGATTGTGAGGGCTCATTTACTCACAACGCTATAAAGCTGAGTGGGGCAATTAGAGGTCTCTGAGAGGAGCGACATGACCGAGAGAATAGGATTGTTCTCCTTCAGCTGCCCTCGGTGGAAAAATAATCGCTTCAAATAAGCCCATCCTGGCATCCTGGTAAAACGAGCGCAAGACGATTAGCTAACAGAAGCCCAATGGAAAGACGTGCTTCCTTAAGGGCAGATTTCGAACCGAAGTCAGAGTGTCATCATTGTCTGTGGCTTTATTAACATGGTGCACTCAAATGAATGCAGTCAAATGCAGTAAATCTGGCCGTGAATTAATTAGACGGGAGGCTGAAAATCTATCATATCTATCGTTATCTTAACAATAAAATATTATATCATCCATAGCATAATAAGGATGATGTGTTTGGCACGCATAAATACAGATAAAAATTTTTTTTTTTTTTCCAATGTTTCAATCTGCACCACTACAGACTTCATGTCCTCTGAAGAACAAACCTGGTTAACAATTTAAGCCATAGTGTAGAAAATAAGGATGCCTAAGTAAGTAATCTACACTGTTCACACATCCACTGACTGTATTTCGCATGCAGATCAGGGTGAAAAGTCTCAGGCCCAATGGAGATCAGGTCCAGGTGGTGTTTCACGTTGTGTAATCGTATGATATGACTGTCACTGAATACATATCTACAGCATGGGCTAGACAGAAATCAGTCTGTATTTTTATTTTTGTCCTTTGGAGGTGCTGTTGAGCTTGGTTCAACAAAAGGCCTTAAAAATAAAAAACAAATAATTAAAATAAAAATAATTATTAATTATTACCCAAAGTTAAATATTAAATGAAACCCAAAGTAATTTTAAAAGCCGGGTGTATACTATGATGTATATATATATATTTTTTTCTTTCTTTTCAAACTCTATACCTCTGGCTTGGTCAATCTGTCCAAGATAAACCTGCCATGTCTTCCGTTTCATCGCAGGTTTATTTGGGACAGGATCATGCCTGATCCTGGCATGCCTGATCAGGATCATGGACTGGAGGAGGAAACTGGAGTACCTGGAAGCATGGGGAGAACATGCAAACTCAAACACAGGGCAGAAGTGGGAATTGAACCCGCAACCTCAGAGGGTTTGACAAATGTGCTATTCGCTAAGCCATGGTGCCCCCATACTTAATTTATTGAGCAGCAAATAATACAAATATTTCTCGTTTACATTTGCTTGTA
The DNA here is from genome assembly GCF_019097595.1 of Hemibagrus wyckioides. NCBI lineage: Eukaryota > Metazoa > Chordata > Actinopteri > Siluriformes > Bagridae > Hemibagrus > Hemibagrus wyckioides. Next base: position 5,795,933 of record NC_080713.1, read on the forward strand.
TTTGTATATGAGCTTTGCCTAGACTAAAAGTGCATGACTGTTTTGAGGCAGCTGCTTATAGCCAAGAAACTGCATGTGGTCACATATTGCCATCTAGTGGCCACTTTTAGCCAATGCACCCTTCTGAATCGGCACTGCTTGCTTAAAAATAAAGATCACACTTCATTAAATCCTTTATTCAATTTATTTATTAACAATCTGCAAAACATAAAAAAGTACACAGGTGAAGTTTTTCAGTTTTTACAAAATTTCCTCAGAGTCTCAGAGTCCTCCTCCTCCAGCAAAAATGAGCTCGAGTGCTGCTTGCAGGTCTCCGTCTGTAGCCTGGAGGGCTCGTAATGCCAGCTCTTCATCTCTGATGCCCATGTCTCTCAGCTGCTGCATCTGTGTCTGCCAACGGCCCTGTGGGACAGGAAGAGATGCTGCATTAAAGTCTGGGGAGGAAGAGACTGCCCAGAAATCCGGAAAAAAGGCACGACTGCTTATAGGATGCAATGTTAAGTGCTAAGAAGTAGTTTTGCAGATGTTCCTCAATAATAAATGAATAAGAAGTTGTTTTAGGTCATTGTTTCATATCTTAAATGATGCAATCGTTTATGTAGAATAAAATACTTTGGGATATCCTGTTAATCAGTTTCTGGTTTATAACAGCATGCTCATTATTTTATACTGACATCACATCCTGTTCCGTCCTTGGACCACTTCCGATAGATACTGACCACTGCAGACCGGGAATGCCCAAGAGATATATGATGTCAAGTATTCGTTTTCTCATTTTTCCATGCCCATTTCTACTGCCAGCCTTTATCTCTGAAGACTGCATGGCTATGTGCTTGATTTGTACTGGTTCAGGTGTCCACATCATTTTGAGCCTTACGGTGTATCGCTAGGATGTTTAATCATTTTCAGATTTTTTCCAAAGTATGGAAACACTAATATTAGATATTTTCAAGAACCCCAGATAGGTTTGGAATTTAGAAACCTCAATCAAAATTGCACAGCAACCACATTTCCCCCATAATAAGAATATCTGCTGTTATTCATGTACCAGGAAGTCTTCTGTGCTTAATAATAGAGCCTTTTGTTTATTAAAGTATTCTGTCTGGTGCAGCTTTGGTTGGTTTATTTTATTCTTGTTAAAAGTGTGTGTGTGTGTGTGTGTGTGAGAGAGAGAGAGAGAGAGAGAGAGAGAGAGAGAGAGATGCCTTACTGCTTTTGCAAACCAGCTGAACCAATACTATGCGTCATGTTTGTTATAATCTAGAAGTGATTCTCTTCATGCTGATGTAAAGGTCAGTGGCACAATTACTGGAATCACCACAGTGATGTACAGAGGCCTCAGCAGGAGTGTGTGTTGTGCAGACTGTGTGTGTTTGTATGTGTGTGTGTGTGTTTCACCTGCAGAGGTGTCACTCCGGAAGCCTCCAGAGCCTGCTGCAGTGCCCGACTCAGCACACTGCTAGTCAAAGGAGTCCCTGCTGCTGCTGCTGAAGATCCTCCAGAGGACATGTCCTGAAGAGGGAGGGAGGGAGGGAGGGAGGGAGGGATGGATAGATAGATAGATAGATAGATAGATAGATAGATAGATAGATAGATAGATAGATAGATAGATAGATAGATAGATAGATAGATAGATAGATAAATACCATTTAAAGTGTAGACAGAGATAGACACAGACAGACAGACAGACAGACAGATAGATGGATAGACAGATGGACAGACAGATAGATGGATAGACAGATGGACAGATAGATAGATAGATAGACGGACAGATGGACAGATAAATCGATAGATCGATAGATAGATAGATAGATAGATAGATAGATAGAAACCATTTAAAGTGAAGGTGTGTGTAAGGTAAGGTTTGGGTAGGAACATCATATTACAAATACTGATCTTTTATTTTCTCCTGATCTTTTATTTTGTCCTAATTATCCTCATAGATCAGATCGTTTGACCAAAACCTCTTGAAATTTGACTCAGTCTTCAATAATCCCCCCTGTGGTAGTCATATAGACATAAACATCAACGGTTCTTAAACTGTAACAAGACAATTTCCTTCAACTGGCCATCGATCTGACCTTCTGACTGCACTAGCTGTGGAGTTACAGTAGATAAGATAAAAATGCCAAGACCAGATAACACGTATCTATAATTGTCTAGGTTTGGTGTGCTCTGTATCCAATGTAACCTCATATTCCTGTTCTTGGCTTACTGGAGTGGAACCTGATGTTATCGTCTGCTGGATTAGTGCATAATCCTCAAGATTTTGTGTGTTCTGCTATGACGTGTGTTTGTATTAGTTAGCATTAGATCATATCAGCCTGGCTATTCTCCTCTGACCTCTGTCATCAATAATGTGCCTCAACACACAGAACTGCTGACCACTGGTTGATGAGTGGTTAAGTGGCTACTCTTAGTGATTAAGGTGCTGGACTAGTGACCAGAAGGTTGAATCCCAGGGCCACCAAACTGCCAATACTGTGCCTCTGAGCGAGGACCTTAATCCTCGAATGCACAGTTGTATAAAATGAGATAAATTGTAAGTCGCTCTGGATAAGGGTTTCTGCCAAATGTACACGCTTTTTGCATAATTGTATGTAAAGATTTGATTTTTATTGCCACATAATTAGCCGATTGGATAAGTGCTGCATGACCAGGTATTTCTAATAAAGTGGACAGTCAGTGTATATTTGTTAATGCTACAGTAACTGTTTATTCATGCATGCTGAAAGACTTACTTGGCTGCCCAGAATGGGTGTGACCGCACTGCTTTCTGGTGTATTAGCCAGAGCTAGTGCTGTAGCTAGCTCAGTCTGAGTGATAGGTCGAGGCCCTGTAGCTCCGCCGCTGCTCAGGTTGGTCGGAGGTCTCGGGCGCTGGGACGAGCCTGCGCGACTTCCCTAGTGCGAGACACAGTGTCCATAGTATAAGTATAAATTCTCACAAGAATAATGTAGTAAAATATATTCCAAGCATTTTAATACTGCATTAGCTCTAATAGTTAACGAAACACACATAACAGGGCACGATGTTATAGGAAAACAATCAATCGTGTGAATTTTTATCCATTTATGGTTGTAATTAATGCTATAAATGCTTTCTGCATCATATCAACAATTGTCTCTTTGTTAAATGATGTCAGCTTTGAGATTTCAACAGTGGTTTAGTATAAAGTACTAAAATTTCTTGCCACATTCGGGCCCTTTAGCAAAAGCCTTAACTGATCATCTATAACTTTTTCTCACTTGGAAAAGTGACCACATCATTTCAAGTCTAACCAAAAACCTTCATACAGGATGTTAATAGACTTTAGACTGTTTCTGTATATATTACAACATGCATCACAGGACAAATGAAATATATTTCCGATTTAACAGACAGCACTGTCTGTATATTCAGACAAGCACAGAGGATCTGAAGTGTTTTCTAGTTTTGTAAATATTTTATAGTCTGTTTTCATACAAGAATGTTTTCATTAAAGACAATATGATGGTAAAACATTAAATACAACTGATAACTGCGTATAAATTACTTACAGACTGGAAATCATCTTCATCGTCAGACATGCCCTCAAACAGAAATCCTCCTATCACAGACAAAAGAATAAGTAAAGCTTTGTTTGTAAATTTGTAGATGGAAAATCGTTCATAGTTTTATCCAGAGTGCTATTGAAGTCTCAAATCTGATTGGTCAGAAGGTTTTGATTTATTTTCTATAACAGTGGTTCTGTCCATCTGTCCGTCTATCTATCTACCTATCTATCTGTCCATCCGTCTATCCATCCATCCGTCTATCCATCCATCTATCTATCTATCTATCTATCTATCTATCTATCTATCTATCTATCTATCTATCTATCTGTCCATCTATCTATCTACCCGTCCATCTATCTGTCTATCTATCCATCCATCCATCCATCCATCCATCTGACATTATCATTCATTTATATCCAAATGAATTATAAATCTATGATTAAATTAGTCAATCAATTATAATATTTAATCGCGATTAATCGCATGATTGTCATGAGTTGACTCGCGATTAATCGCAACTTAATCGCACATTTTTATCCATTCTAAATGTACCTTAAATTAATACTTTTTTAGTTTTTAATACTCTAATCAACATGGGCATGGACAAATATTGAAATGTATGTTGTTTATTATTAGTGAAACCATAGTCAACATAGAGCATGAAGACTAGACATGTTTCAAAGGTCATAGATATTTTTCTTGTTCATGTCTATTAAACGTATGAAAAAAAAGAACATAGAAAACAATTACTTCTTTCTTGGCACTGAGCGATTTACTTACACAAGCCTGTTAACATTTTCAGATCACGTCTTTTAAACATGCAAAGTGTACATTTATTACTGAAACCACCTTAAATATAAAGCATAAAGAACATAGAAAAAATTCACATTACGTCTCCGTTGAAAAGAATCTAGTGTTGTCTGCCTTTGGAGAGGGGCAGGAGAGCTCTCTGTATCAGTTGTTTGTCTTGATGTTTGCCATCAAGTGATATTTTAAACTCGACGTGCTGCGGTGAGAACTTAATTCACATCCACAATAAATGCAGACTTTCGTCTTGTTGACAAAACCATCAGACATCGTTTTATATATAAAGAAGACATTTCTCTCAATTTCGGTTTGCTGCTGCATCTCCCATTTCCCAAACTACGGGCAAGGCCGAGGGTCAAACAGAAAACGTGCGCTGCGTTAATCGTGCGTTAATAAAATTAGTGCCATTAAAATGAATTTGCGTTAACGCATTAATAACATGTTAATTTTGACAGCCCTAGATTAAATATATTAAAATAAGAATCCTTATCCAAGACCAAAGAGGTCATGAGGAACATGTTCAGGTTCCTTGTGTTTCTGATGCCTCTGTTTGCAGATTTCTACAAATAACCTTTAAAAGATTCAAATAAGATATATTCTGTCTTTTTAGCATCAAAAGAAAGAGAGGGAAAGAATCGTTATCTGTTAGAACATGGGTGATGACAGGAACAAGATTCGTAGATGTTCTGAACAAACCCTAAATGTAACTGTTAACTGATAAAAAGCATGTGTAGTTCATCACTGGCCAATTATAGTATTACAGTACATTACGGTATCCCACCCACACCTCCGTCATCCGCCTCCGGCACACCCTGTTGTGTCTGTTTTTATACTCTTATACCACAGCTAATGCTACTTTCCCCCTCAGAACCCATGTGTTTAACATTAGGTCTATACAAACCTGGCATTTCACTGTATGAACTAGCAGGAGCGTTGTGGGAGGAGCTTGCATTTGATTGGCCGGGCATGCTGCTTGTCACCGAGTGGAGGATCAGAATGATGGCGTTAACCAGCGCTGGATGAGAACGGACCAAGCTGGAGGCAAAACGGAGAGCAAAAGTTTTATCGTTACAGTCTAAAGCAGCTCATCATGTTGCCTACACAAGTAAGCATTCTAATGATTCTGGTTTATTTAAAAAACTTACACATCAAGCAGATTGGGGTCTGTAAACTGCACAAACAGATCCTTATCTTGTAATACACCTGCAAAACCAGAGGCAAATATCATTTATTTGCATATATATCCAAGGGGAATAAGCTTCATTAGAGAGAGAGAGAGAGAGAGAGAGAGAGAGAGAGAGAGAGAGAGGATGGTTTCAGACTTGCCTAGTGCTATAGGGTCTGAGCTGAGCCCAGGGGAAGCCACTATAATCTGATCCAGAGACTCCTTATTGCTTAGCAGCTTAAACACCTGTGAGTCAAAGAGAAGCACTTAAAAAAAGTACATTTATTTAGAAATAAATCATAAAATGTGGAATAATCTTGTTATGTGATTAGAGCAGGGATTCTGCGTAATGATCATATACACAACTACACAGCAGCCTGGAAGGAGTCAGCTTCCCTAATGTATTTCACTATTATATTTAGTTTCATTAGTTTCAGCTAATCTATATTTTTTACTATTTTATTTAACTGTTATTATTATTATGTTTTTTTTTTGTATGAAAGGTGCTATATAAATAAATACTATTATTATCCATTTTCTCTACACATGCTCTTGGGGAACCTGGAGTCTATTCGGGGCGAAGCACAACCACACACACACTTACACACAACCATTCACACACTACGGACAATTTAGAGATGCCAATCAGCCTAAAGACATGTCTTAGGACTGAGGAAGGAAACTGGAATATCCTGAGGAAACCTCTTAAGCACGGGGAGAACATGCAAACTCCAAAGACACAGGGCAGAGGTGGGATTTGGCCCCCAACCCAAACAATTATTATTAATAGAGTGGAACCTCGGCATACGAATGCCCACACTTAGGAATTTTCGCCTTAAGATCTGAAATTTTGCGGGCAATTAACATCGGCATACATAGAATGTTTGGCATATGAACGAACCAAACCGAACGCCGGCTAAGTTGCGTGCACGTCTGGGTGTGTTTGCATCAGTAGAAAGCCAAGTGAGTTTACAAATTTCACGATTTTTTTTCAGTCACCGAAAGCTATTTCAAAAGAGTCAACCAACGATACTAATGTGTTCGAAAGCTATCGAAAGATTTTCCACGTTTTTTTTTGTTGACAGATCGGTGGCGTGGGTGGTCTGTTCTATTTTTTGCCCATGCTTGGTGGCACGACTTCCTGTGAGGAGCCTTAACATGGAATGATTGGCTTGGGTCAGTTCTTTGTAAGCAGCCCTACAGTTTACATACGCTTCGTATTGGGAATATTTTTGGGTGGCTGGAACAGATTATCTGCATTTACATTATTTCTAATGGGAAAATTTGTTTCACAATACAAATTTTCACCTTAAGAACGAATTAAATTCGTATACCGAGGTTCCACTGAATTATGAATATTATTATTGTTAGATGCAGTGGAGGGCCGTGCATTTCACACCTAGGCCTTCACTGGTGTCCTTCCTGAATTAATCCACCTCTATACCATCATTATGATGCCACCATGGGGGTCGCTAGGCCATTTTCTACTCAGCCCTCCTAAAATTCTGCGATTCTCCATAAACTGTGACGCCAACTCGAAATCTGATTGGTTAATGTAACAATTTCATTGCCGCTTATTTTAATCTATGGGTGCCTGAACTATTGATTCTGAAGGGCAGATTTCTTTCACCCTGGCAACACACAATGTCAGCCACTGGCTGAAATATGATTGGATAAATACTCTTATCATAAATATACACTACTGGAAGCAGCGCAACCGAGAGAAAAGCTATGAAATGTAAAGAATATACTATTGGGAAGAATTTAATACACATTCATGGAAAAATATATTAAATATATTAAAATGCAAGTCAGTGATTCAGATCACTGCTGTTTAGGCCAGCAGAGAAGGCCTTGCTGGCCCCGACGGCCCAACACTGATTAGATGTGATTAAATATTAACTACTTACTGCATCTCTGTATGCAGCATTGGAGTGCATGGCAGCCTGAAGTAGTCTAAACTCTCTCGCTGCAGCACTTCTGTTCACTGGTTCTGTGTGGATCAAACATAAGTAATTATTTATAAAAATAAGTAATTATATATATATATATATATATATATATATATATATATATACACATACACGATCAGGCATTACATTATGACGTGAAGTGAATAAGACTGATGATCTCATCATGGCACCTGTTAGGCAGCAAGTGAACATTTTGTCCTCAAAGTTGATGTTAGAAGCAGGAAAAATGGACAAGCATGAGGATTTGAGCGATTTTGACGAAGGGCCAAATTGTGATGGCTAGACCACTGGATCAGAGCATCTCCAAAACTGCAGCTCTTGTGGGGTGTTCCCGGTCTGCAGTGGTCAGTATCTATCAAAAGTGGTCCAAGAAAGGAACAGTGGTGAACCGGTGACAGGGTCATGGGCGGACAAGGCTCACTGATGCACGTGGGGAGCGAAGGCTAGTCCGTGTGGTCCAATCCAACAGACGAGCTACTGTTGCTCAAACTGCTGAAGAAGTTAATGCTGGTTCTGAAAGGTGTCCGACTACACAGATCATGCATGACGGGTCAGGGCTGTTTAGGCAGCAAAAGGGGGACCAACAAAATATTAGGCAGGTGGTTATAATGTTATGCCTGATCGGTGTACATACAGACATCATTAGTGCTTAAGCTGTAATAAAACTTCACCTGGACTAATATATAATGAGGAATAACTCACCAGGCTTGACCTCAGGTTCAGGCCACACTTTCTTTAAGATGTGTAACGTGGATCCTGATTTTATCCCATAGGAATCTAATGTTAAGTCATCTTTTAGTCTGCACCCACAGTGCACCAGCTCTGAAATAATTTAGAAAAAGAAACAGAAAATGAAATTAACAAAAATTAATTAACATTAACAATAAATCTCAGATTCGAGACAAGCTCAACTGCTGAAATTAGTAATGGTCATTCTAATCCCTACTTAGAAGGACATTTCAGAGAAATTCCCCAAACTGTTGAATACTGCTGGATTTATTTTTGATTTTATACTGAACATGTATATAATAAATATAGACAGTGCTGTACAAATTTTCCCACAAAGAAATAAAGTCTTATCTAAAAATATGGCATGACCTAAAAAAATAAAGAAATAAAAAAAAAACATTTTATGTTTCTTAAAAATCCACTATAATCATACAGATTAATGAGTATTACCAGGTACACTTTGTGCAGTTTTTTTTAGTTATATATGGTAGGCTTTTCTAAGTATATTGAGGTGTTAGACAAAACATTTTTTCTTGTAACATAATTTTTTGGAAAAGAAAATATTTGAAAAATATACATTTTATACATTACATAAGTTTTCACCAGATATAAGTTGTAAAACTAGCATTTACTAGATTTATATAAAGAAATTATTTTCCAAAGGTTTCTCTTGTGAGTGTTCTTTAGATAGATAGATAGATAGATAGATAGATAGATAGATAGATAGATAGATAGATAGATAGATAGATAGATGGATAGACAGATGGACAGATAGATAGATAGATAGATAGATAGATAGATAGATAGATAGATAGATAGATAGATAGATAGACCAAAAGTTTTGGGACACCCCTCCAAATCATTGAATTCAGGTGTTTCTGAGGGTTTGGGCTCGGTCCCTTAGTTCCAGTGAAAGGAACTCTTAATCCTTCAGCTTCATACCAAGACATTTTGGACAATTTCATGCCCCCAACTTTGTGGGAACAGTTTGGGGATGACCCCTTCCTGTTCCAAAATGACAAAGTGCACAAAGCAAGGTCCATAAAGACATGGATGAGCGAGTTTGGTGTGGAGGAACTTCACAGAGTCCTGACCTCAACTCATAAATCAGAGTGGAGACTGTGACCCAGGCCTTCTCATCCAACATCAGTGCCTGACCTCACAAATGCGCTTCTAGAGGAATGGTCAAAAAATTCCCATAAACACACTCCTTCAACTTTGTGGAAAGCCTTCCCAGAAGAGTTGAAGCTGTTATAGCTGCAACTACATATTACATACTTGAGAAGTTACTTGAGGGTTAATCTAACAAACCTATGAGCTCCGGATCTGGCAGTGAATCTGGTAACTGAGCTGAAACCAGCTGTTTGATGGTGGACACCATGTAGCTTCCAGGTTCAACATCCTCTGGAAAAGGCAACACTGACTTTGGCCTGTCGTGCAGCTTTAGAGACAGATGCCATAATGGATTTTCCATGTCCTTGAAAAGAAAAAGAAAAAAGCATTGAAGGTGCATTAGATAACATTGCTCCCCTACAGGTAGGAGGTGGGGTTTAGATTTGCATAATCCCCGCCCATGTTCACAAACCTCCGCCCCTTAAATCTTCGGTGTCCTGTAGAATGTCTATAAAGTAACAGGTAGTGTATCTAAACAGGTATAACAGACAGATATTAGATGCTTCTAAATGATTATCATAGGTCTAAGAAACTGTCCTTGAACTAAAGAAAACATTAACTAGGCCAACTAGAACTAGATATGTCAAATACATACAAGTGTTTTCAAGTATAATGTCAGGCTTTAATCACTAATTCAGTCAAATTATATCAAGTACAAATCAAGTACTGCAGTTATATAATGTCACTGTTTATTTAACATCTGCTAAACAAACCATTCTTACCTAAAATTATTTATCGAAAAGAAAAATTGCTCTCAGATGGTACAGCAAGCGTGTAAACAAAGACTTCTTCTTCTTCGGTTTCTTCTTCTAAGCGGTTTATCAGACTAACGGGAGAGTGCGCTATCGCCCCCTGGAGTACCCATCGAAAAAAATATGAAAGCTGTTATACGTCACGTATACACCGACCAGGCATAACATTATGACCACCTGCCTAATCTTGTGTTGGTCCCCCTTTTGCTGCTAAAACAGCCCTGACCCGTCATGCACTGTGTATTCTGACCCCTTTCTATCAGAACCAGCATTAGTTTCTTCAGCAATTTGAGCAACAGTAGCTCATCTGTTGGATCGGATCATACGGGCCAGCCTTCGCTCCCCACCTGCATCAGTGAGCCTTGGTCACTCATGACCCTGTCGCCGGTTCACCACTTTCTTTCTTGGACCACTTTTGATAGATACTGACCACTGCAGACCGGGAACACCCCACAAGAGCTGCAGTTTTGGAGATGCTCTGATCCAGTGGTCTAGCCATCACAATTTGGCCCTTCGCTCAAATCCTTACACTTGTCCATTTTTAATTCAAGATTAATTCAGTTAAATACTCCTGGGGTTTGAACACCTCTGATGTTCTCATCAGTTACCATCATCTTAAACCATTGAGCCACCACTGCCCCCCATGTAGTAGTAAGAAAAAGCACTTTCCTGACCCTCTTTGATTCCAGTCTTTTCGATTCCCTTAACACCACCATGAGGCTGCTGAGGCCACTCAGGAGCAAATGCCTCAGGATGAACTGCTTCCTGTTAAAAGTCCATTAACCAGGCTAGCCTACATGATTTATGAGCCATTAAGGCCCTTAAGACACAAAGATCTCCCTCATGACTGCAGTTATCCAAAGAGACTTCCAGTCAGTTCAGGGATAAAGGTATTGCTCAGGGGTCCAACAGAGGCAGCTTGGTTGTTTTGGGATGTATACTTCTGACCTTCCAATAAGTATCCCACTACCTTGTGTGTGTCTTGTCCTGTTTTGTTTGGTTTTGAACCTCTCCAGTGTTCAAACAGTGGGTTGTAGCTTCTGAGTTTTCACTATTTTATTCTGAGGAAGTGGTTTTGAGTCAGAATCCAAAGATCCAAATAGACTTCCAATTGACACAGGATACAACTGAGCAGTCAGTTGAGAGTTCATGGTATTGCTCAAGGGTCCAACAGAGTTAGCTTGGTCATTTTTGGGATGTATACTTATGACCTTCCAATGAGTATCCCAGTACCTTGTGTGTGTCTTGTCCTGTAATGTTAGGTTGTGAACTTCACCAATGTTCAAACAATGTTTTGGTTTCCAGCATTTATTCTGAGGAAGTGGTTTTGAGTCAGTATCCAAAGATCACTAAAGAGCCTTTAGTGTACAGTCTACAGAGCAACACTTCTTCTCAAAGACTACAATGGTTAGCCAAGGGAATACACTCTTATTCTAGGGCCAAACAGCTTGGCAGTAATGGGATTTGACCTCCCAGCACTTATGGATAATGGTGAGAGTATCTAGTTTGTGTAGTCTCAGAAGCTCCACTTATGGAGTGTCTATTCTCAGCTGTCTGGACTACCATGGATAGTGGTGATTAAATTCAGTTAGATGTTTGCAAATAGCTTCTTCCTGGTGAAGTACTTGGATCTCATGTACATTTAGTGAAGAACACTACACAAAACTACAAGGAGCCTGACTGCTTCAAAATGCTTGCTCTAGACCAGGGTGGGGATCTGACGGGGAGGTTTTGCACTCCTTACTAGCCCCTTTATAGCTGACTATTTCAGCAAGGATGGTTTTGAAGGACAGCCAATGGCTCTGGATGGTTTTATAGTTATCTTTATGGACGTAACCTGATCAGCAAGCAGACCGACCCTGATTAGAGCGTTCTTGCTGTGGACAAACAGAGTACCTGGTTATTAGAAGGGAGCAAGGTCTTCCTTGCAAGGTCTTAGCTTGGTACGTAATTTAATCCATGTAGTTAATAGAAGTCATTCAGCTCACTTGGGAGGAAGTCTGGCATGGATACGGTCTTAAATTGGAGTCATTAATACCGTAGATGTCCTGCTGTGCTGACCAATTGGCTCTGATCGGGACAGCTTGGCTCTTCCAAGGCTTTCAACAGTCTATTTTCAAATCCTGCAGATAAAAAAAATAAAACCAGACAGGATATGCTGTTAGGAGAAAATAATCAGTGACAAGTGACGCCATTGCCACATGTTCAGATCTTTTATTCTATTCTTTTACTTTTATTCCATCTCAAGCTTCCAGTACTAACAATTATTACAAAACAACATGCTAGGCTTTATTTTTTTATCCATTTCTAGTTACATTAAATGTTGGGGAACGTCAGTAAGATACTATAATGCAAGCCCATGACTTGCTTTGAATACTGTACTACTGTCAGCCCTGTTATTGTAGAGAATTAATCAAAAGCTTCCTATCAAGTGATCCAAGTGACTGTGGTAGAAAGCCAGACGCATCATTAGAAACGATGAGTCTATAAAAGACCTTCTCAACATCTACTGTTCTTACACTGACGGGTAGATAAGATGCACATGGTATGATGGTATGATATTGCACATGGTATTATATTAACGTAATTATTGTGAAATCTGGTCATTTGGTCAGCTCTGCTCCCTACAGAAAGGGGAGGAGTTATAGAGTTTGGAAATATATACAGTATATGCATTATTGAGACACATATTTATCACAACTATAAAAATAATCCACCCATAGTTTAACAGTTCCTGTAGATTTCTTTAATTTTCATTTCCTTTGTCATTCTTCTAAATTTGACTCGAGCTCATGTCTGAACTCATCAGACATGCAATCGGGAAACGTGTCAGCACTTTCTGGCTCTTCCTTGGGCAAGACTGGGTATTTTTATACATTAGTCATGGTGGAAATGACTCGGTAACATGTTTGCTGGAAAAGCGGTCACAACAGAGAGTGTGTGTGTGTGTGTGTGAGAAAGAGAGAGAGAGAGAGAGAGAGAGTGAGAGAGACAGGAAAAAACAGGAAAAGAAACTGGAACAAAGGGAAGCCAAAGGATGAATATCAGCAACCACAGCGAACACATCCAACCCCAAACCACTTTTTTTTTTCTCAAACTCCAACTTAAACCAGTTAACTCTTAACAAATCAGTCCTCCATGCACTCCATACACCAGCTTGATAAATGGAGGGTGGAGTCTGGAGTAAATTAATGGAATTTGTCTGCTTGCATTGCCTTAGATTGAGGTCTGTAAATCCTGTATTGATTGAAGTGATTTATTGGTGTTGAGTAAAGGAAACTGTAGTGAAGCGGGTCTGGCTTCGGGGCAGGGTTGCCAGATTGTGTACTTTTCTATTTAATGCCTCTGTTCCTTTTATGCCTTGGGGTATCATTTGTACATCAAAGGTGGTGCAGTGTGTAGGGCTGCTGCCTTACACCTGACATCCTGGTCTCTGTCTGTGTGGTCTTCTGCCTGGCAGCTCCATGTCCAACATTCTCCTACCACTATACTCACTCTCCCTCCTCTGAACATGTCCAAACCATCTTAATCTGGCCTCTCTAACTTTGTCCCCCAAACGTCCAACATGAGCCGTCCCTCTAATGTACTCGTTCCTAATCCTGTCCAACCGTGTCACTCCCAAAGAGACCCTCAACATCTTCAGCTGTACTACCTCCAGCTCTGACTCCTGCCTCTTCCTCAGTGACACTGTCTCTAAACCATACAGCATGGCCGGTCTCACCACTGTCTTTTACACCTTCCCCTTGATTTTTCTATCACACAGAACTCCCGAACACCTTTCTCCACCCATTCTAGCCTGCCTGCACCCTCTTCTTTACCTCTTTCCCACACTCTCCATTACTCTGGACTGTTGACCCCAAGTACTTAAACTCCTGTACCTTCTTCACCTCTTCACCCTGTAATCTTACTGTTCCACTTCCCTCCCGCGGTATCCGCAAGTTGGGGAAAGGGAAGCAGAATTCTTTGTTCTGTTCTGTGTGCGCTGTATTTCTACGCTTTTTCTGCAAGCCCTATTATGTCGCACAAACGCTCTGCACCTTTTAAGGCTTCTGGCAAGGAACATACATACATACAGTACTCACTATAAATGTGATATTACTACGAATTTACCCCAAATTCATCTTGCTATATTCTTGCAAATGTTTTCTGTGTGTGATTAAAAAGTGTGGGAGGGTCATTTACGGCTTAAACAATAAAAAAAAACATTTGGGGGTGGCGTCCATGTATCGTGGATTTTCGTTTTGGAACGTAACCCCTGCGATAAACGGGGGGACTACTGCACAACAAATCTCGATGATGTCTCGTCTATCAAATCAGAAAAGAAAGGCTGGACAAATGAATTTCTCAAAGCTTTCACAATGTTGGGTCATGAATTAATTGCTAGAAAACCTTGTGACAGCAGAGTGTTTATAAAGTTTCCTAATCAATGCAGAAACAAAGTGGAGCCAAACAAATTTGGAGACAGAATTACATTCCTTTCAAATGAACTAAGAGGTCCATGTGTTCCAGCATGACAATGCAGCTATGCACAAACAAGCTCCGTGAAGAAGTGGTGTTAAGGTTGGAATGGAAGAACTGGAGTGTCCTGCACAGAACCCTGACTCTGACTCAACCCCAATGAACACCTTCAGGGTGAACTGGAACACCGACTGCACCCCAGACCTCCTCATCATCCCAACATCAGAGCCTGACCTTACTAAATCTGGCATGGGGAAGCCCAGAGAGTATGTAACAGAATAAAATTCTCAATCTAGTGACATTCAAGCAGCCGGAAGTTGATCTGCAAAATGTCAGATAACCAACACCAAGGACGTGGAAGCGTGTTTTGGGGTACTGAAATTTTAAGGATGCAAGGTGCAGCTCTCATATAAGTGTAATGCTTCGGTGCGCACAAACTTTTGGCCATATAGAGTATATTATTATTTGAATGAATTGTTGATTTTTTTTATTCCAACAGGCTTTTCACGAAATGACTTGCCACATATTTGTGTACTGTGAATACAGACTATTTTGTGTTTTGCAGAAGGAAAACTGTCGAAAATGGGAAGCAGTTACTCAATACAGCCGCCTTTAAAGCAAAATATGCATCTCCTTTTGTCTGTGATGATGACAATAAATATAATAAATAAAATATATAATTAAATAAAATAATAAAATAGTAAATATAAATGATTGGAGAATAGCATTCTAATCAGTGACGACGCGTGGTAAAAAATCTTATAGATAAAAAATAAATCTAGCAATAGACTGACACTGAAAGTATCGATTGAGTAATGCATTATATCATGAGGTTCGAATGATTATATAAGAAAAATTATTATTATACACACACACACACACACAAAGTTAAAGTATGGGATTTAATTAAAAAAAACCCCAAAAAAAACAAAGTAAATAAACAAACAAACAAATAAATGAGTAAGTAAATAAATAAGTAAATAAACAAATAAACAAATAAGTAAATAAGTAAGTAAATAAATAAATAAATAAATAAATAAATAAATAAATAAATAAATAAATAAATAAATAAATAAATGTAGCTTGACTGGATATTACATCCTTACTCTGTCTACTTTTATTTTCCCATCCAAAGACATTTTATTAGGAAAATAAATATGATAAAATGAATACAACAAAATATCACACTCAACAGAAATCAAATCTAGAGGGTGTGTCATTACGTGTAATCATCTTCCATGACATGTCACTGATCACAGAAACCAAACCTGATCATCATGACAATGCCACTGTGAACAAGAAAAATGAGCTCCATGTAGATATGATGTGCTAAATTTGGAGTTAAAGAATTCAAGCGCCTGCACAAAATCCAGACCTTAATCCCAATGAAGACCTTTGAGATGAATTGGAACAATGACTGCACCCCAGACTTCCTCGCCTCATCCAGTATCAGTGCCTGACCTCGCTAATGCTCTTGTGGCTGAATGAAGACAAATCCCCACAACCACACCCAAAAAGCCTTTCCAGAAGAGTGGAGGTTATTATGACAGCAAAGGGGGAATAAATCTGGCATGGGATACTCAAAAAGTACATATAGGTGTGATGGTCAGGTGTCCACAAACTTTTGGCAGTGTGGCATACTTACTGTCACTGATATAGAAACCCTAGCAGTGGGAAAAGACAGAAGTCCATTCTCGAACAAGTGACATTTAAGCAGCCCCAAGTTGATGAAACACTCCTCTGAAAAATGTCAGATACTAACCAACAGGGATGTTGGTTAGTATCTAAACTGGTGGCGCTGGAATATTAAAGCAGCATACACAGGTTACTATGATGTCACAGATGAGACATAACATTATGACCACTGACAGGTGAAGTGAGTAACATTGATGATCTCCTCATCATGGCACCTGTTAGTGGGTGGGATATATTAGGCAGCAAGTGAACATTTTGTCCTGAAAGTTGATGTATTAGAAGCAGGAAAAATGGACTAGCGTAAGGATTTCAGCGAGTTTGACGAAGGGCCAAATTGTGATGGCTAGACCACTGGATCAGAGCATCTCCAAAACTGCAGCTCTTGTGGGGTGTTCCCGATCTGCAGTGGTCAGTATCTATCAAAAGTGGTCCAAGGAAGGAACTGTGGTGAACCGGCGACAGGGTCATGGGCGGCCAAGGCTCATTGATGCATGTTGGGAGCGAAGGCTGGCCCGTGTGGTCTGATCCAACAGACAAGCTACTGTTGCTCAAACTGCTGAAGAAGTTGATGCTGGTTCTGATAGAAAGGTGTCATGACGGGTCAGGGCTTTTTTGGCAGCAAAAGTAGGACCAACACCATATTAGGCTGGTGGTCATAATGTTTTACCTGGTAGTCTAGCACAGAGCTACTAAAATTATTAAATCACTAAGTTTTGATTATACAGTTATAACTATACTATGAAAGGTCGTTGTATATGAATGCGCTTGTTCTAATACTTTTTCAGTCTTCCTGAATCCTTTACTGCAAAAATTCCAAAATGACCGACTCAATATTGATTCCCTCAAGCAATACATAACTTTAAAAAAGAGAAATATCACATGGGAAGGTGTATATCCACATAACCAATGCTGTTTTCCCATGATAATGAGGTGCTACTCAGGTATAATCCATATATATTCTAGAGAGCATGACTGTAGGACACAAGACTAGTACAAAAAATGTGGGGAAGTAAATTGCACAGGGGTATTGGGGATTCAATTCCTGCCTCCACCCAGTGTGCATGGAGCTTTCAAGTTTTCGCTATGCTTTGAGCGTTTCCTCTAGGAACTCCAGTTTCTTCCCCCACCCCAAGGACATGCCTTGGGGGATGTGGTAGCTTAATGTGTGAGTTTGAATCCCAGGTCCACCAAGCTGCCACTGCTGGGCCCCTGAGCAAGACCCTTAACCCTGAGTTCTATAAAAATGAGACAAATTGTAAGATAAGGGTGTCTGAGAAGTACCAGCAATGTAAAGGTAAATTTTTAGGATTTTTGACGTCTTTAAATAGGCTTCAGGACGAATAAGTGTTACAGAACGACTCCAGGCTCCAGGTTGGAGAAGTGGTATAAAAAATAAATAGTTGCATGGCAAAAAACTGTAATTGTTTTCCAGAAACTATCAAATTAAAGCTTTTGATATACTTTTGCACAACACTAAGAAAGAAAAAGTAATTCACTTGGATTTCAGGGACACTTTTTGAGCCTGTAGTGGGTGAATCCAACCTGGCAACAGTAAGCAATCTGGCAACCCTCCTTCAGATCTGTTGTATTGTGAATGACAAAGCGAGCGAATGAACTGGGAGCGGTTGTGTATTTTTTTTCCCTCCTCCTCTGATTAAACCCTTAATAAAGCGTATGTTAAGACTTAAAGTCAGAAACGACACGGTTTTGTTTGGGTAAAGGACTAGAAACGTCTTTCAGCTTGGGCTGGAACAAAAATAAAAAGGTATGAGCCATAAGTAAGCTAGCTAACTCTAATGTTTATCCAGCCCTTCTTTACCAGACTGGATTCCGTTTGCGGTAAGCAAACTACTTTCTAAATGTTTGTTACATGTTTTTTTCCACTCTTTATCTATCGCTTAAAGGTTTCAAAGCATGAATATATTGGAAAATGTTTGTTATTTTGCTTTATGCGCCTGTGATTAGCACAAACAGCTGCGCGCAGCAGCTGGAAACTGCTGGGGGAAAAAGAGATTAACGTCCGGGAAAGAAAGAATGAATCGCTGCTTTTTTACATTGTAGCCAGTTTCCTACAGTTTTGCTTGAACGCCATAGAAATTGTTCTTTTTATTCATTTATTTTGCTCACATAGAGACCAAATGACCATTTTAAGATGTTTAAGGCGATTTTTCGGGGCGCCACTCCTAAGAGTTTGAGCCACAGCTTTGCCAAGATTATAATAACTCTTGCAGGGATACAGGAATACATCAGCATAGAAATGAAGGCACTGGAATTTTAGAATTCTATTCAGAACTTTCTTTCAGCCATGCCCCGAAGAGAAGATTTGGGGTTTAAAATAAATCCGTCTCCTGTTTCTGTGCTGGATAAAACTAAATTGGGACAATAATTATCCTGGGGATTCCCACAACTGTGATGTCAGCTGTTATGTTCCACTGATATTTACATTCACATATATTTATATTATATTTGTTTTTGAACAATCTGTGCGCATGTACTAAATCTACACACTAACAAGTTTGGTGAAGTTATTTCTTTAAAAAAAACCTTAAAGACATCTATTGTAAGATGAAACAAATAGTGCACTATATTGGCAAAAGTTTTGGGATGTCTGCCTTGACATGCACATAGAGTTGACCCACCCTTTGCAGCTTTAACTCATCTGGGAAGACTTTCCACAAGGTTTAGGAGTTTGTTTATGGGAATTTTTTGACCATTCCTCTAGAAATGCATTCGTGAGGTCAGGCACTGATGTTGGAGGAGAAGGTCTGGCTCACAGTCTCCGCTCTAATTCATCCCTAAGGTGTTCTATTGAGTTGAGGTCAGGACTCCACACCAAACTCACTCATCCATGACTTTATGAACCTTGCTTTGTGCACTGTTGTGCAGTCAGTCATGTTGGAACAGGAAGGGGTCATCCCCAAACTGCTCCCACAAATTGTCCAAAATGTCTTGGTATGCTGAAGCATTAAGAGTTTCTTTCACTGGAACTAAAGGGGCAAAGCCCAACCCCTGAAAAACAACACCTGAATTCAATAATTTGGAGGGGTGTCCCAAAACTTTTGGCAATATAGTATTTTCAAGTTTAACTGTCTTGAAATATACATTAGTGCCATGGCAGTGATACCCCAGCATCGCCACTTTTGGGCTCTTGAACAAAGCCCTTACCTCTACCTGGTCCAGGGTGCTGTAGAATGGCTGACACTGTGCTTTGACCCCAGCGTCCTAACAAGCTGGGATATGGAAAAAACAAAACAAAGAAAATAAACAAAACTGTGCTGTAAGGTATATATGACAAATAAAGGCCTCTTCTTCTACAATGGGGTCCAAAAGATAAACAGAAAGTTTTAGAAATTAAACAGTAAGTCAGTATTTTATATTCAATTTAATATTCAAGAATCTGCAGCTAGATCTCTGTGTAAAAAATCTAACCATATCTGTCATATTGACCTAAACTGCTTTGTACAAAAGATCAGATGTCCCTCAAGCCTCGTCTCTTCTACCGAAACACGTGTTCAGACGAAATCCTCATGGATTTGATCTAAAATTGATAAAGTCTGTGTCAGCTTGAGCGCACAGTCATTAAAGATACTAAGAAATTCTGAAAGTCATGTGAATATTTCACTCAATTTCTTGTCAGTGGTAGAATTTGCAATGAAAATTGTTGTATTAAATTAGAAAAGAATGCAAAATGAAAGTATTTCTACCAACACTCCACTGTAAATTAATTTTAAAAAATATAATATAATATTTTCTTTCATAAGAATATAATCATATAAATAGTTCAGAGGTATTATTGTGCATTAAAGTCCATTCAGCATCACATGCTTGACACATCCTTTCCCACAAGCCATCCAAGTCATTAGAAGTTAAAAATAAATAAATAAATAAAAGCATTTTAGCTCCACATTCACTCGACCCTGATCGCTTAAACACATTCACCCATATGAAATCTTTGTAATCTCACGTGCTAGGATAGGACGTTCTTGCTGAGGTACAAAGTGTACCTAAGAAAAATGTGTGTGGAGCTAGAAATACTGATATATTCTAGACAGAGAAATACTGCTAAAATAGAAATAGTGTTGGATAAAGGGAATCGGTTATGATTAGTGGTTAAGGTGTTGGACTAAGATTGTGAGTTTGAATCCCAGGGCCACTAAACTGCCTTCTGGGCCCCTGAGCAAGGCCCTTAAATTTCTCAGACCTCCTGATTGTTTAGCAGCAGTTTGATTCCTGGGCAGGGCGCTAACCCA
Organism: Hemibagrus wyckioides; assembly: GCF_019097595.1. Classification (NCBI taxonomy): domain Eukaryota; kingdom Metazoa; phylum Chordata; class Actinopteri; order Siluriformes; family Bagridae; genus Hemibagrus; species Hemibagrus wyckioides. Next base: position 5,816,471 of record NC_080713.1, read on the forward strand.
GCCACTGAGGAGTTAACGCTCAGTGCTGGTCCCAAGCTGAAGGTTAAATGGGAGGGTTTATATATATATATATATAAAACAAAAAAAATCTAATAAATTGTAAGTCGCTCTGGATAAGGGCATCTGCTAAATGCCAGAAATGTAAATAAAATGGCTCTTCTACCAGAAAGCAAAGATATGATTTAATTTGTTTGTTTGTTTGTTTATTTATTCATTTATTAGATTTCAGTGGACCAGAATGCACCATCATTTTGCCACACATCATCACATATTCTGATGTTTAACACTAAATAAACAAAGGATTATTTTCCTGTAAAGACATGTCAGGAAATGATCGATTCCTTTAATATAACAGTAATTTGCCAACTATTACAGTTTAATTAACGCTTCATAATTGTCAGAGGCAGGGTGTGTGGGCTATAAATAATCTAAAAAGAACAAGCTATGGACAAAAGTGTGGCAAAAACAGGGGTACAAGGGCTCGGGAAGGCAAAGACAGGTTCGAGAACAGGCCGTGGTTTAAAATGTGGCAAAAACAAGGCTGCATTCATTGGACAAGTCTCTGTAATGTCACAGACATGAGGGAACGGAGAGTATGCTTGACATGTAGGAGGGTTCAAATAAACAAACTAATCACAGGGCAAAAATAAAGAAAAGAGGTTCAGGCAATAAGGACATATAAGGGAAGCAAGCAGCCTGGCTACAATGAAGAACAGAAGCAGATGTGAGCGCCGCTCTTGACGCTCGGCCCTGGCGGGAGTTTTGTAACGATAATACTTTCCATTTATTTATAATTTAGTTGGTGAACATTTACAGAGGAGTTAGCACCTGTTATCACTTATGTTCGAGCAACTCTTTTTCTCTCTCTTGAGGTTCATAAGCCATTAATAATAAGCCAACAACTCATCACCTTCCATAAAATGCTACATAAACATCTCCTTAGCTTCTACTAAGCTTCTCCATATCAATTATAATGCAGTTTGGCTTTGTTATATAACCAAACATTTATTTATTTATTTATTTATTTATTTATTTATTTATTTATTTATTTATTTAATGTTCCGATTCCATTCTGACTTTAAGAGGTTAAGGCTGTAAATTCTCTCATCACTGAAATCCCAAGACTCAAGACTCTGCATTGTCTAGATCTGGTTTGAATTTCGCCGTGCAACTCAAAAGACTTGGACAGGAAATGGACAACCGAAGCACATCCAGCTTGGTCTGGACTCAAGCTCTAATAAATAGCTGTACAGGATAGATCAAAACGGTCTGGAAAACTAATTATGGTTAATTGGGACGGTTCCTATAGTTTGTGTAGTTTTTCAAAGGACGGATATTCGCAGCTGATTGGCTGACCTGGGCGACATATTGCTTGCACTGCATTGCATCTAACTGGATCTGTTTTATATGCCAGACAAGGTCTAGACAAAGTCTTAAAACTAGCAGGGGACGCCCGACACTCACACACACCCACACACACACATTGTTAGTCACTCACAGCCAATTTAATTAGCTCAGCCTTTCTCTCAGAGAGGATAGTGGATTTGTGTTAGTGTAGTATTGGTGTAATAGGAAATACTTCAATATAAGCACATACACACACACACACACACACACAAACAAGGACAGAGAGAGAGAGAGAGAGAGAGAGAGAGATTTAACACCCTGGACAGCTGGGCTTTTTGGCGATTACAATTAAGAAGGATGCAATTTTTCACATACTGATTTATTACATTGCAGTAAGATCTTAAGGACAGTCGTTTAGCTGCAGGATCCGCTTTATGTCAAGTCTGTGAACTGTTCTATAGCCGTGTATATAAGGCACACTGGTACACTTTTTTTTTTTTTTTTACCATGTAGAAATATGATGGAGCTTTTTAGAGTTTCTAGTCTTTGTGTCTTGTATCACGTCAGGATTGGGCCTGGTTGATGGGTCTGGGGTGTGGTTTTGAGGCATAAGCCAACATGATAAAGACTATCCTGTATACAAGAATTAACACAATACTAGAAATGAATAAGGTTTTTCTTCTCTGGGCTGGATATAATATGTGTATAATATATGGAATATAGCATGAGGTTGGCTGTTAGAGGAAAGTAATCAAGGTGTTGGTGTGATGTGGAATGCGAAGCCGTGTTGAGATTATTTAACTATGAAAATAACCCCAGCTACAGTATACCACAGCAATTTGAAAGAACTGTCCACATTTTTTAACCATTTCTGGTTATAGTTGCTGTTGTGAAGCATAAGAAAGTTAGTTTCTATTGTTACAGCATCTGGCAGAGCCCTTATCCAGAGCGACTTACAATTTATCTCATTTTATACATCGGTTAAGGGGTTAAGGGTTAAGGGCCTTGCTCAGGGGCCCAGCAGGGGCAGCTTGGTGGACTGAGATTCGAACTTCTGAGTAGTAACCCAACACCTTAACCACTAAGCTCCTACATGCCTCTTTTATTTATCTTTTTCTTGATCGTACCAATACAGTACAACTTGTCATATCTTTCTGATAAATGCTGCTTCACTATATTAACAGTTACATATTATTTTTTAAAGAACTCTCTATCTATCTATCTATCTATCTATCTATCTATCTATCTATCTATCTATCTATCTATCTATCTATCTGTCTGTCTGTCTACACTACACTAATACCAAAATGCTGAAGCATTAAGAGTTCCTTTCACTGGCACTAAGGGGCCCAGTTTGGAGGGGTGTCCTAAAACTTTTGCCAATATAGTCTATCTATCTATCTATCTATCTATCTATCTATCTATCTATCTATCTATCTATCTATCTATCTATCTATCTATCTGTCTATCTGTCTGTCTGTCTGTCTGTCTGTCTGTCTGTCTATCTACACTACGCTAATACCAAAATGCTGAAGCATTAAGAGTTCCTTTCACTGGCACTAAGGGACCCAGTTTGGAGGGGTGTCCTAAAACTTTTGCCAATATAGTCTATCTATCTATCTATCTATCTATCTATCTATCTATCTATCTATCTATCTATCTATCTATCTATCTGTCTGTCTGTCTGTCTGTCTGTCTGTCTGTCTATCTACACTACGCTAATACCAAAATGCTGAAGCATTAAGAGTTCCTTTCACTGGCACTAAGGGGCCCAGTTTGGAGGGGTGTCCTAAAACTTTTGCCAATATAGTCTATCTATCTATCTATCTATCTATCTATCTATCTATCTATCTATCTATCTATCTATCTATCTATCTATCTATCTATCTATCTGTCTGTCTGTCTGTCTGTCTGTCTGTCTGTCTGTCTGTCTGTCTGTCTGTCTGTCTGTCTATCTACACTACACTAATACCAAAATGCTGAAGCATTAAGAGTTCCTTTCACTGGCACTAAGGGGCCCAGTTTGGAGGGGTGTCCTAAAACTTTTGCCAATATAGTCTATCTATCTATCTATCTATCTATCTATCTATCTATCTATCTATCTATCTATCTATCTATCTATCTATCTATCTATCTATCTATCTGGCAATACTATAAGCCTCAGCAATGGCGCAATTTCCCTATTCGGTCCGCATTATCTATCCCAGATTTTTTTCAGTATAGAAAAAAATATTTACAGCCTTCCTCCTGATGAACTAATCCCATCCGAATATCGCTACAGCACATAAATCTGTAGCGCATCCTAGTGAATAAACTGTTGCACAAACGTATTTGAGCGAGCACTTTAATATAAACCATTTGAATTACACCTCGCACCGTTGTCAGAGAAAAACGAATCGATACCTCCTGACCAATCAGATTCAAGAACTGCACTTACTGCATCAGATTACTACGCCGTACATTAGGTAAATAGGGAGATTTTGTTGATGGAGGGAGCCTTTATTTTGCTGTGCTCGGGATTTGGCTCCTGTGGTCCAAGCCGTCACCCTGCTGCGATGTGATGGGAAACAGTGACATCATTTTTATTCAGCTCTTTCATTCAATCTGTTTTATTAATTAACTAGTAAGATCTGTAGAAGAAGGAATGCTCCATGCATCCATGCTTCTCCTGAGCTGTTTCAGGAGCACAGTAGCTGGATTCGTTGTTTTTGTAAGTTCGGACTGATGTTTATTTCAGTCAAGAAAAAGTGCTGTGTAATCTTGGGGAAAATGACATCAGTTTACTTTTTTTTTCCACTAATGGTTGAGGTCAGGCTATGACTCAGAACGCCTTGATTCTTGACCATGGGTGATAGAAGGAAAGAAAAAAAGGAAAAAAAAAAGAGAAAATAAATAAATAAATAAAAGGAGTGGATAATGGATGGAATAAAGAACGGATAATGAATGGATAGAAATGAGGCAGAAACCAATCCAAGCTCCCTCAGTTTCTCAGAGAAATAAAGGTAGTCAAAAATAAATAAAATAAAATATAGTAAAATAGACACATAATAAGAATGGAATAAATAAAGTATGAAATGTTTATATATAGAACATAAAAAATGTTTTTTTTATTTTTTATAAAATACTGTTTTTTAATATAACATGCTTTATAATTATATTATTTATGTGGTTTATAACGTGTTTACAAAACAAATAAACAAATATATATATATGAATAGTAAAAAATAAACTGTGTAAAATAAAAAAAACAAAACAAAAAAAATATTGTAATGTTCTGCAAATAAATTATATTATACAAAGAAATATAATGAAATTATAGTTTATACATTTGTAAATTAAGTAATATATTTAATAATAATAATAATAATATTAATATATAAT
>NC_080713.1:5823698-5833698 GCF_019097595.1 Hemibagrus wyckioides
ACACATGCACACACACACACATGCACACACACACCTGCAATGGTTCTGCTAAGATATTGACTGAAATATTTCCAACATGTTTACTTTAAGACAAAATAAAGCTAAACTGAAGGGAAGGATTCAGGCTCTACAGCAAGGGAGAATAAGTATTGGCACCCTCTTGTCTATGTAATTTAATATACTTCCATTGCAAGCATATTGTTTTACTTTGTGCTTATACACATATAGAAACACATATACACAAAGGAAAAATTTTTTACAACCTCCCAACATTGCAAATATGCTCAATTACTGAAATCCTGAATATTTATTCATAGGTATAATTTAACGGTCATACATTTTCACAGAAAGGCCAAAGATTCTGTCAGTAAGTGTATGCACAATTGCCGTAATTTACTTTCGAAAACATTTTCACTACAGCTACTATCGATGAAATAATTCAAGGGTTCTCTTCTAAGTCTGATTCCTCTCAAGGGTTTTTCCTCTTATCGTCTCCGGGAGTTTTTCCTTGCCGAAGTTGCCTCAAGGTTGGTCATTAGGGATAATTGTTTGTTTGTTTAGTGTTAAACTTTGTCAGGTTTTATTTATATTTCTGTAGAGCTGCTTTGAGACGATGTCAAATGTAAAAAGCGCTATACGGAAAAATTGAGTCGTATTGAACTGAATCGAATCGAATCAAATCAGACTGAATCAAACTGAATCGAATCGAATCTCTCTCCTGAAGCGACAAAGCTTTGTCACAAATTTACTGCAACACAAAATCTTACACCAATGACCAACTTTTGCCATGAACAGCTTCAAGATGTCTAGGGTAAGAATGAACTCACTTTCTGCAGCAGTGTCGTTTTATTGTAGTCTGAAATCGAGCCGACGAACGGAAACGAAGGGTTAAAGTCAGAGAAATGCATGAGAATCAGCAGAGGGAGACAGAGAGGAACACTCACACTTTTTAAGATGTTTTTTATTTCTGCTCTTCTGACTCACACTGCTGAGGGCGGCGAGGGTGTGTTAGTGGTCATGACTGTGAAGCCTGGACTTCAGATCACTGATCCTACCTTTCCTCAAGCCAATTTTCCAGTGTGAATTTTTTTTCCTGTTTTGATGTTCAGCAGCTATGAAGACTAGATCAAGAATGCTTGTCATATATACAGTATATATATATATATTGTTTGTATTGTTATTCTTCTGGATAGATTACAATCAAAAAGGTGAACAAATTGGAGATTAGGGGATAAAACAGAACACACAGATTTATGGATATATTCTTCAGCAATAGACTTCCCCTTATTTAAAAAAAATAAATAAAAATAAAATTAATTATTAATACTAATAAAAAATACTGTTTAATTTACTATTTGAATTAGTCTAATAAGAATATATATATATATATATATATATATATATATATATATATATATATATATATATACACTATATTGCCAAAAGTATTCGCTCACCTGCCTTGACTCGCATATGAACTTAAGTGACATCCCATTCCTAATCCATAGGGTTCAGTATGACGTCGGTCCACCCTTTGCAGCTATAACAGCTTCAACTCTTCTGGGAAGGCTGTCCACAAGGTTTAGGAGTGTGTTTATGGGAATTTATGACCATTCTTCCAGAAGCGCATTTGTGAGGTCACACACTGATGTTGGACGAGAAGGCCTGGCTCTCAGTCTCTGCTCTAATTCATCCCAAAGGTGTTCTATCGGGTTGAGGTCAGGACTCTGTGCAGGCCAGTCAAGTTCATCCACACCAGACTCTGTCATCCATGTCTTTATGGACCTTGCTTTGTGCACTGGTGCACAGTCATGTTGGAAGAGGAAGGGGCCAGCTCCAAACTGTTCCCACAAAGTTGGGAGCATGGAATTGTCCAAAATGTCTTGGTATGCTGAAGCATTCAGAGTTCCTTTCAGTGGAACTAAGGGGCCAAGCCCAGCTCCTGAAAAACAACCCCACACCATAATCCCCCCTCCACCAAACTTTACACTTGGCACAATGCAGTCAGACAAGTACCGTTCTCCTGGCAACCGCCAAACCCAGACTCGTCCATCAGATTGCCAGATGGAGAAGCGCGATTCGTCACTCCAGAGAACGTGTCTCCACTGCTCTAGAGTCCAGTGACGGCGTGCTTTACACCACTGCATCCGACGCTTTGCATTGCACTTGGTGATGTATGGCTTGGATGCAGCTGCTCGGCCATGGAAACCCATTCCATGAAGCTCTCTGCGCACTGTTCTTGAGCTAATCTGAAGGCCACATGAAGTTTGGAGGTCTGTAGCGATTGACTCTGCAGAAAGTTGGCGACCTCTTCGCACTATGCACCTCAGCATCCGCTGACCCCGCTCTGTCAGTTTACGTGGCCTACCACTTCGTGGCTGAGTTGCTGTTGTTCCCAAACACTTCCACGTTCTTATAATACAGCTGACAGTTGACTGTGGAATATTTAGGAGCGAATGCGCTTCTGGAAGAATGGTCAAAAATTCACTCCTAAACCTTGTGGACAGCCTTCCCAGAAGAGTTGAAGCTGTTTTAGCTGCAAAGGGTGGACCGACGTCATATTGAACCCTATGGATTAGGAATGGGATGTCACTTAAGTTCATATGCAAGTCAAGGCAGGTGAGCGAATACTTTTGGCAATATAGTGTATATATATATATATATATATATATATATATATATATATATGTATTTTTTATAATATTATATTTAAGATTTATTTCAAGATTCAAGATGTGAATAATTATGTCATTTTTATGGCGGGCACCGTATATATAGTTGGGACCTGTATATTTATGGCGATCAATGATTGCAGCAAATTGTTAACTATTATTAAAGTGATATTTATTTTATTAATCAAAGTTTGGATTTTTCGTATTGATTTATTTATCGTTTCTGTGAGAGAGATATATAGCTGTGTTCTTATAAAGCTTTTAAAATGATTTTATCGCTATGTAAACTTAGCTATAATAACCACAGCCTTGTTGGTATGGGTGCAGGAGAGTGTGTTTGCAGATGACCTTGTGTGTGTGTGTGTGTGTGTGTGTGTGTGTGTGTTTGAGTTTGATGCTGGAGTTGGAGAGTGTGTGAGGCCGCAGTCCCTTCTTGGGATTATCAGGCTTTAATCCTTCTACAACTCCTTATCCTCCTGCTTGTGCTGTTCTGATAATTGCTCATATCTTTTGGCAGGATTAAAACACACACACACAGACACACACACTCTCAGCATATAAATTAGTTATAGATTCTTCCGAAGCAGACTTTGCTCTCATGTGCTAAATGTATTTGTTATGTATTTGTGAATTATGGTGTGTCGGTACACTTAGTCATTTCAACTCATTATTTTTGGCTCTGACTTTTCTTCCAGCATGGTGTTGAAAAGAATATGAAATGTTGGAGGTGTCACTGCTATGAGAAGTTAATTTGCCTGAATGATGACTTGTTCTTGTAGTGAATAAGATTGCTTTGAATCCAGTTCTGTTTTAGAGGCTGTTATTCAGCTACCGCTCTTAACGTCTGTCGTGTTTCCCTCTTGTTTCAGGTCAGCTTTGTCTGTTTGCATGTTCGGCCATGTTTTTATCTCTCTCTTTATTATTCCATTATCCCCATAAGGAAGAAACTCACATTAGTCATTACACAGGCAGAGCTGTGAGCAGTAGGTGTGCGATATGAATAGTACAAAAATGATGCCAGTAGATCTTTCTGAGAGAAACATACACATCATCAGGGAAATGAGCTCGTGTAGCTGAGCTCGCTAACAGATAATGGAATCCGGAAGCCAAAAACAGAATCCAGAATGGCTTCAGAAAGAAAAATAATTCCAGAAGCAAAAATGGTTTCCTATAACAAAACACAACGGAAAATTCTAGAATCAAAAAACTAAATACATACAATAAAAAAATCCAGACATTTTCCGGAATTTTTTTCCGGAAATCAAATAATAGAATCAGGAAGCCAATATTGGATTCCAGAAGGTTCCACCAGAATGGTTTCAGAAAGAAAAAGATCCAGAAGTAAAAATAAAAAAGCAGACTAAAAATGTCCAGAAATCAAATAATAGAATCAGGAAGCCAATACTGGAATCCAGTGGGTTCTTTTGGAATAGATCCAGAAAGAAAAAGATCCAGAAGCAAATATGGATACCTACAACAAAATAAACAGATACAAAAAAACTAATTCCCAAATCAAATAATTAAATCCCTACAGTCAATAAAATCCAGAACCAAAAAATGGAACATGGAAGAAAATGATTCCAGAAGGAAAAATATGCAAAGCAGACAAAAAAAAGAGACAGAAAAAAAGAAATCCAGAAAGAAAACCAAGGATCCCGTGCTTTCATTGCCACGGCCCGGGTTCAATTCCCAGGCAGGGAGCCACCCCAGCCACCGAAGAGTTAAGGAAGGGCATCCGGCGTAAAACCTGTGCCAAATCATGTGGATCGAATGATCTGCTACAAACAGCAGACCCTGCCATTGCGCGGGACTAACGCTAGGGTAAAAAAAAAATAAGCCAATATTGGAATCCAGTGGGTTCCATTGGAATGGATCCAGAAAGATAAAATTCCAGAAGCGAACATGGATTCCTACAACAAAATAAACAAATAAAAAAATAAAAAATAAATTCCCAAATCAAATAATTAAATCCGTACAGTAAATAAAATCCAGAACCAAAAAAATGGAAAACTGGAAGGAAAAAAAAAATTCCAGAAGCAAAAATATGCAAAGTTGACAAAAAAAAATTCAGATGGAATCAGAAAGCCAATACTGGAATCCAGAAGGTTCCAATGGAGTAGATGCAAAAAGAAAAAAATACAGAAGCAAAAATGGATTCCTGAAACCAAACTAATTCCAGAATAAAAAAGAAATCGAGAACGAATAAAAACAAAATAAGCGTAAGCAAACCATAGAATATAGGAGAAAAAAATAATAGAGTAAAAAAATAATAAATAAAAAATGTAATCTGGAAAAATGAGGGAATCTAAAAAAATCCATTAGGAAAAAAAATTGTACCTTAAATATTAAATATGGAAGCAAACAAACAAATAAAAATATATAAAAAAAATCAACAAATAAACTAGGGGCAGCGATATGTTACACAAACCAAAATCTCAAACAATACAGTTTTAAATAGCAAGGGTTTATTTTTCACTACTTGTATTCAAAACATGTTTTTGATTTTGATATGGATCTTGTTATTGATTGGACTTCATCTGCTGTGACTCAGGATTACAGGGCAGTAATCCTGAGTCGTGCTGTACCCCCCCGACACACACACACATACACACGTTCTTATTGAACTCTGGCGCATTATTAATCGAAAAGCAAAGCACTGAGACTGGAAGCCTAACAGACAGAAAACTTTCTCTCCCTCTGTCTCCCTCTCTCTGTTCTTTAGTTCCTTGGGTCGGAGTTGCAAGAGTGCTGCTCTGTGTGCTGTGTCGTTCCTCAGAGGGCGCGCCGAGTCCCGGAGCTTAAAAATCGACTCGGTTAGCACTGCCAGGAAATCTCTTCTCCACCCCAAATACCCTCAGGCCAAAAAAAAAGGCTCATTCATGGCTTTCCCATGTTCCTGGTCTTCTCAAATCACACGTCCACAATATATCGATTTTTTTTTCCTTCTCAAGTGTAAATAGCATCAAAGCTTACCTGTGTACCGTGTTACTCGCCTTTAGCGAGCGGTTTTCCCTGAAGAAACACTGCCTGTTTCTTCTGTAGTATCGATTATTATTATCATTATTATTATTATTATTATTACAGTGTAAGTAGATAAACTTTGCATTTTCACAATTTAGGTCCTAAGCCTAAAGAAATGAAAATAAAAAAAAAAGTCCTAATAAAGCTGTTTCTATGGAATTTTATTCAGCTTTTCTGTTATTATGCTTTCCGGTGAAGCTGTACTTTTTCATTCATCAGACAAGCAAATGTTAGCTGAACACTTTCTATGAGCAAAACAAGAAGCTAAACTATGCTTTAATTATAGTATGCTAATTAAGAGCATTAATACAGGCAAACAAGCATATAAATATCGTATCATGTGCTATATTGTTTTGATTTTCTAGCTTTTTTGTACATTTTGTATATATGGCATATTTCAATTAAATTTAACTTATATTTATTTCTCTTGTGAAATCTGAAGCAGTCTCTGGGACAAGAATTTCCTTCAGGATTAATAAAGTTCCATCTTATCTTACGTGTAATGAACGGGGACGGGTGCCACCGATGGCGGGGTCCGAACCCGGATCTCTGCCCTCTGCTCAGTCGCCCGCTGTAGCTGATCAGACCCAAATGCAGGGATTCAGTATGTGCACTGCTTACTTTAAACACAACTTACATTAAACATTACAGAAATAAACAACCATAACTATGACATGGAAACTTAAATAATTTCAACAAAACATGACTATCACATAAAAACCTAGATAACACGGGGTCCGGCCTTATGGCACACATACACCACTACGTCGACATATAGTGATATAATGACTGACCACGATGAAGACAGCTAGGCAAACATATATAGAACGGGAAAACACATTAGGAAAAGGTGTGGCACCGCCCACATGGGAATAACACAGTGATACACTATATTGGCAAAAGTTTTGGGACATCTCTCTTTACATGAACATGAATGTAATATGGAGTTGGACCCGCCCTTTGCAGCTATAACAGCTTCAACTCTTCTGGGAAGGCTGTCCACAAGGTTTAGGAGAGTGTTTTTGACCATTCCTCTAGAAGCGCATTTGTGAGGTCAGACACTGATGTTGGACGAGAAGGTCTGGCTCGCCGTCTCCGCTCTAATTCAATCCCAAGGTCTTCTATCAGGTTGAGGTCAGGGCTCTGTGCAGGACAGTCAAGTTCCTCCACACCAAACTCACTCATCCATGTCTTTATGGACCTTGCTTTGTGCACTGGTGTGCAGTCATGTTGGAACAGGAAGGGGTCATCCCCAAACTGTTCCCACAAAGTTTGGAGCATGAAATTGTCCAAAATGTCTTGGTATGAAGCTGAAGCATTAAGAGTTCCTTTCACTGGAACTAAGAGGCTAAGCCCAACCCCTGAAAAACAACACCTGAATTCAACGATTTGGAGGGGTGTCCCAAAACCTTTGGCAATATAGTGTACATAAATAAACCACTTGCCCCCTGGTGGTGTGGCAAGGAACTGTCCCAGTAACTCCTGACACTTATCTTATCTTATCTTATCTTATCTTATCTTATCTTATCTTATCTTATCTTATCTTATCTTATCTTATCTTATCTTATCTTATCTTATAAGTATTATATAAATAATTATTAGGTTTAAGATTTAACAACATAGTGTTTTTACCCTTTTCCCAGTACACTGGCGAAATCAACTCATTACACTGATTTTCAATCAGTATAAACAAAAAATTGTTATTTTATGGGCACAAGTCTGTTATAAAATTAGCCAGGACACTGTTGCATTCAGTGTGAGACGTTTTAGCTCTGTTTCTGATAACAGCTTTAAAATTTGAAAACTTGTGAACCAGCACTTGGGGCGTCTCAGAGAGTAGAAATGGATTTGATATCAACTTTTACTTTGAAGATAGAAACATTTGTGTGTAAAACATTTTTGGGACGTTTCTATGAATGTATTTCCTCTAGGTGAATGATTGCGTAAAAACAGAAATAATTATGAAAGATTAGTCTAAGTATCTACTTTTATTTGAGCCATTTACCACCAATGTGGAGTGTGACATGTCAAAGAAATTTAATGCTGAACATGGGACACAACTAAAACAGGCACAAATTCCATTTTTTGGTCTCTGGTAAAAAGAGTTACTTAAAGTTACTTAAACACTTACCCTAATCTGTCTTTCTCCTTTTTCTTCATGCATTTTCTTCAGGCTGTGGCAGTCAGAGGGTAAGGAGGAAGGTTTAGTTCCATGAAACTCCAGGAAATTACTGTTGGGCCCTCGAGTAAGGTGCTTAACTCTCGAATGTTCAGCTGTACACTTGGATTGTGCTTCGGATAAAGGCTTTTACAGAGTAAATAAATGTAACACTTTTGAACCGTGTTCCTAAAGGATTTAGGCCTGGAACTGTAACCGAAAGTAGTTCATAGCTTTGTCTTTTCAAGGACTAAAGCCTGTAAACCCTGCTCCTCTCTTTGGGCATCGTACTGTGACTTTCTTTCTTTGTGTTTGTCCTGGAGCACAATCCAAGATTGATACTGTACTAAATGATGTGGAAATGTGGAAAGACACAGGTATAAAGGCACATTTTTTGGCTCGGATCATCCTTCAGTCATGAAACCCACCACCTTATAATATGTGCCAAGACCAATGATGGATTGCAGACTTTCTGATGAAAGAAATTTCAGTTAACTATTGGTGGCTGAATGTACACTATATTGCCAAAAGTTTTGGGACACCCCTCCAAATCATTGAATTCAGGGGTTGGGCTTGGCCCCTTAGTTCCAGAGAAAGGAATTTTAATGCTTCAGCATACCAAGATATTTTGGACAATTTTATGCTCCCAACTTTGTGGGAACAGTTTAGGGATGACCCCTTCCTGTTCCAACATGACTGCGCAGAGTCCTGACCTCAACCTGATAGGACAGAATTAGAGCGGACACTGTGAGCCAGGCCTTCTCTTCCAACATCAGTGCCTGACCTCACAAATGCGTTTCTAGAGGAATGGTCAAAAATTTCTCCTAAACCTTGTGGAATGCCTCCCCAGAAGAGTTGAAGCTGTTATAGCTGCAAAGGGTGGGCCAACTCAAAATTACATTCATGTAAAGGCAGACGTCCCAAATTTTTTGGCAATATAGTGTATTAGTGTCTGCCATTTTTAATTCCAGGCTCTGCTTTATATGTAGACTTAAAGCAATTACCTGCGTGGTTGACAGTCCAGCTCAGTCATCATTGGTTATCAATCTCTTCTAACAAGACGTGAAGTTTGTGTAGACGTCAAGACCACTAGAATTCTACACACATTACAGGATGTTGTTAAATGGTTTAAAAGTGAGATGATCTGACTGGGATAAGTGAAGGGGTTGTCAGGTTAAGATGGAAAAGCATTCACCAAATTTTCTGGAGAGTTCAGAATGCCGACAATGCCACATATATCCATGGCAGCAAATCTTTAGAAGCAGAATTGTCTGTGCTCTCTGGTCGGGAGGAATAGTCTCATTCTTTCTGCTGTCAATAGCCTTTACTCTTCATAGTTGACTAGACTATATGGCCAAATGCTTACGGACACCTGACTATCACACTCACATGCGAATCTTCCCCAAATTGTTGTGCTTTTTATGTCATGGATTGCTTGGTTAATGTGGGGCAAACACAGGGCATAAACAAACCCCTGTTGGAATACCCCCTGGTAGAGAGTGTACTGTCATTGATGGCTTGGTTAATTCCCCACTGGAAAACCAGGGGGCGGTTCAGCAGGCGTTTGTGTCATGTGTCTTTGTTTATGTTTTGTGTTCTCACATATTTGCCCCGTTCGATACTTAGCCTGTTCCCGCCTCTTGTTTCACTAATTACCTCCCCAATTTATACCGGTTGTCTTGTGTGTGTTGTTTGCTGAGACCTTGACATCATGTGCTGTTTTGTTACTCAGGGTTCTCTGTTTTATGTTGTTGGTAAATCATCTTGTTCTTGTTTTTATGTACGTTATATCTGCAGCGATAAATCTTTTTCTTTCACCACCTTTCCTGAGTATCTTCCAAATCCCTGATTCTTTCTCCTGTCAATCATAGTAACACTAGCCTCCAAGTGTTCGGCTATACCATGACATAGCACAAGTAGAGGTTTCTCCTCTTTACATGCTAGCCTTGACCCTCCACAGTTGGTAGATATGGTGTGAAACGGAAGAACCAGACTATATGGTCAAACTTTTGTAGAACCCTAACCAACACACTCATGTGAATCTTCTTCAAATTGTTGTAACAAAGCAGCATTGTAGGATTGTTGGTATATGCTGTAGCATTAAGAATTCCCCTTAACAGGACCTAAGAGGCATAAACCTGTTCCAGCA
>NC_080713.1:5838698-5881198 GCF_019097595.1 Hemibagrus wyckioides
GAATGAGTGAGGGTTTGAGGGTTTGTAGAATGAGTGTTTGAGGGTTTGAGGGTTTGTAGAATGAGGAATGAGTGTTTGAGGGTTTGTAGAACGAGTGTTTGAGGAATGAGTGTTTAAGGGTTTGAAGGTTTGTAGAATGAGTGTTTAAGGATTTGAGGGTTTGTAGAATGAGTGTTTAAGGATTTGAGGGTTTGTAGAATGAGTGTTTAAGGGTTTGAGGGTTTGTAGAATGAGTGTTTAAGGATTTGAGGGTTTGTAGAATGAGTGTTTAAGGGTTTGAGGGTTTGTAGAATGAGGAATGAGTGAGGGTTTGTAGAACGAGTGTTTGAGGAATGAGTGTTTAAGGATTTGAGGGTTTGTAGAATGAGTGTTTAAGGGTTTGAGGGTTTGTAGAATGAGGAATGAGTGAGGGTTTGTAGAACGAGTGTTTGAGGAATGAGTGTTTAAGGATTTGAGGGTTTGTAGAATGAGTGTTTAAGGATTTGAGGGTTTGTAGAATGAGTGTTTAAGGATTTGAGGGTTTGTAGAATGAGTGTTTAAGGGTTTGAGGGTTTGTAGAATGAGTGTTTAAGGATTTGAGGGTTTGTAGAATGAGTTTTTGAGGGTTTGAGGGTTTGTAGAATGAGGAATGAGTGTTTGAGGGTTTGTAGAACGAGTGTTTGAGGAATGAGTGTTTAAGGGTTTGAGGGTTTGTAGAATGAGTGTTTGAGTGTTTGTAGAATGAATGTTTGAGGAATGAGTGTTTGAGGGTTTGAGGGTTTGTAGAATGAGGAATGAGTGAGGGTTTGTAGAACGAGTGTTTGAGTGTTTGAGGGTTTGTAGAATGAATGTTTGAGGAATGAGTGTTTGAGGGTTTGAGGGTTTGTAGAATGAGGAATGAGTGAGGGTTTGAGGGTTTGTAGAATGAGGAATGAGTGAGGGTTTGTAGAACGAGTGTTTGAGTGTTTGAGGAATGAGTGTTTAAGGATTTGAGGGTTTGTAGAATGAGTGTTTAAGGATTTGAGGGTTTGTAGAATGAGTGTTTGAGTGTTTGAGGGTTTGTAGAATGAGTGTTTGAGTGTTTGAGGGTTTGTAGAACGAGTGTTTGAGCGTTTGAGGAATGAGTGTTTAAGGGTTTGAGGGTTTGTAGAATGAGTGTTTAAGGATTTGAGGGTTTGTAGAATGAGTGTTTGAGTGTTTGAGGGTTTGTAGAATGAGTGTTTGAGTGTTTGAGGAATGAGTGTTTAAGGATTTGAGGGTTTGTAGAATGAGTGTTTAAGGATTTGAGGGTTTGTAGAATGAGTGTTTGAGTGTTTGAGGGTTTGTAGAACGAGTGTTTGAGTGTTTGAGGAATGAGTGTTTAAGGGTTTGAGGGTTTGTAGAATGAGTGTTTAAGGATTTGAGGGTTTGTAGAATGAGTGTTTGAGTGTTTGAGGGTTTGTAGAATGAATGTTTGAGGAATGAGTGTTTGAGGGTTTGAGGGTTTGTAGAATGAGTGTTTAAGGATTTGAGGGTTTGTAGAATGAGTGTTTGAGTGTTTGAGGAATGAGTGTTTAAGGGTTTGGGGGTTTGTTGAACGAGTGTTTGAGGGTTTGAGGAATGAGTGTTTGAGGGTTTGTTGAACGAACGTTTAAGGGTTTGAGGGTTTGTTGAACGAATGTTTAAGGGTTTGAGGGTTTGTTGAACGAGTGTTTGAGGGTTTGTAGAACGAATGGTTAAACGAATAAAGAATAAGTGGTTGAACGTTTGTAGAGCGAGTATTTGAAGGTTTCTAGGATTGATATGGAAATAGCAATGAATCACTGAATCCAGCACATGAACTAACTAGATTAGAAGGATGAAGGTCACAGCAAGGTCAAATATCTAAAATAGTTTATCTTCAAAACCGTTCTTCACATATAAAATATATATTTTATATTATATAATATATAAGGACCAGACTTAGCAAGAAAAACTTAGAACTTAAAGAACCTCTTAAGTACAGTGGAACTTCGGTATAGGAATTTAATTTGTTCTGGAGGCGAGTTCTTAAGGCAAACATTTTTATTATGAAATGAATTTTCCCATAAGAAATAATGTAAATGCAGATAATCTGTTCCAGCCACCCAAAAATATGACCAATCTTACCATTTTTCAAGGGTCAAGGGTCCTCACAGGAAGTCGTGCCACCAAGCTAGGGCTAAAAATAGAACAGACCACCCACGTCACCAATCTATCAACAAAAAATACAATTTCAAACATAGAATTTTTATTATGAATTTTTACAGTTTACTGCTTTCAACAATAGCCATTGTTAAAAACCGTGCAGAAATAAAATTGAAATGAATCGAATTGTTGGTGGGTGAAGCCAGCCCTCTTGACACAATTAGCCTTGAGTTCAAATTATTGTAAATTGCATTTGCTATCCAGTTCATCCATTCCTAAAAATCATTGCGGTTGGTGGAATGGTTCGGTAAGAGATCTAGATAACAGGATAAAGAAATAAAGGCACTCTGAGTTACTGAAACCTGAGCAAATCTCCTAGGAATTTCTTGTTCTGTTGTTCTGTTGCAGTAAACATTTACACACCACTTAACATTAACGACTGATACACAAGGTCCAGCGGTGTGATCCAGGAAGAGAGAGGAAGAGGAAGAGACGTAGATCTCGGAAATAATGGAACACGGCAGAAACGACCAGATAATGAGAAGATAGGCAGGAAGAGAAGAGTGACAAGAGTCATCGATTGAAAAGCGAGAGCTAAAAGTAGAGTGTAGAGAGTTTGGGGTTAGTCTTTTTGCAGGTTTTAATAACCGATACAGGTCATACAGTATATATATATATATATATATATATATATATATATATATATATACCTCACTCTCCATCTCCATCTTCCACTCATCCTTCAGCTAGGCTTATTAACCAGACAGATCACTCACTCCATCCTCTTACACACACACTGTCCTTTTCAGTCCTGGATCAATTATCTCTGGTATTTCGAGGGTCCCCAGACCCTTACAGCACTCTTAATCCCTGCTTTTACTCCAGCCATAGTGCAGAATTATATTTAAAAATGTTTGAAGGAGGATTTGGAGTTCATTTGAATGGCCTTTAGCTTCAGCGGCGATGTATATTGAGTTGGACACGCAAGTACGAGAAAGTGGTGGCTCGTTTTTTCATTAAAAATATCATCTCAGAGTGTGAGCTATACATATTGTTGTCGCTTTTGTTGTTTAAGTCCGCGTAATCCCTTCAACACACGTATGTCCGCTTCCCCACGTCAGAGGCACGTCTGCCCCCCGTAAGCAAACAGATTGGAGCTGATTGAAGCATCAGTAATCAGTGTGAGAGAGCATCCCGCTGCTCCAGACCCAGCCACGAGCGCAGCGATCCTCGAGAACTTAACTTTCCATGACGTCAAAAGCTCTTCTCCCACCGAGTCGCACACTCCACACTGCTCCCTGACACACGCTGAGCTAGCAGGCCTCACTGTTACACATAAGCACAGCGGATCACTTTCTTGCACTGGACATTTGGTCAGCAGCATTTTGCTTGAAGGCGTCGGGACTTAACACCGTCTTTGAGATTTCTTATACACGTCTTGAGCATTTCATTATTTTATTCAAATAATGAATCTCAGGATTGTATTAGTGCTTTATTGTTACTATAGTAATAGCCAATTTACAGGGCAGATGCTCCAATAGTAATAATAATAATAATAATAATAAATAATAAATGTATGTGTGTGTGTAATAAGAAACATATAAATACATAAAAAATAAATAATAATAATAACGAGTATGTAAAATAAATTAAATAATATATAACATATAAATTAATAATAATAATAATAATAATAATAAATATGTAAAAGAAAAAATATAAATAGTATAATTATATATAAAATCATATTTTAATATAATCATATATAATATAACAATTATAAAGTATATAAAATATATAAATACTTAAAAAGAAAAAATGAGGAAAAAAATAAGAAAAATAATAATAAATATGTTAAAGAAATACAAAAATATATAAATATATAAAAAGAAATAATAATCATTATAATAATAATATTCATATTAATAAAGACATAAAAGAAATAATAATAACAATTCTATTAAACTGATTAAGAATTCAGTTGAACAAAGAAAAATAGATAGTTGGTCATTTAACTCGGAAGCTTTCTCTAAGGTGGTTGTTATTTCACATTAATGGAATGGAGTCTCCAGTGTCTATGGTTTGTAACAGTCAGTATGTTTGACTCCACAGGAGAATATTTCAAGACAGAGAGCTTTATTTTTTTGTGATTTCAAGCTGCAACAAGCTGCGATTTTTTTCCTTTTTTTCTCTCATTACCTTCAAGGGAGAGAAACAATAGGGGCTGTAACATTACGGACCTGTTATATCAAGGGCCCATAACAGTAAATGTAACTATAAAGGGATAAAAATGACATGTTCTTTAATAAATATGCAAAGTAAGTGACTTTTACAGCCTCATGAATCATTTTTAAAGACATCACATAAGTGGACGATGGCCTGTTAATGAGATTGCAGAAATCAGATTTTGTGTGTGTGTGTGTGTAGTAATAACTGCAGTACTAATAAGTACAAATAATCGTAATAAGCACCCCAGGCTCCTAAAATAAGAGTAGACTGTTCAAAAAGGTTAATCCAACCCTTAGATCTCAGCTCACACATCAGACAGGAGTCAGGAGTCATGTGCTCGGGATGATTGTTCGGCCTGTGGCTTGTATCGCCTCTGTTTGGTCTGGAGATTTGGCCTGGAGAAGAAAATGATAGCTGTGAATAATAGGGGCAGAATGTAGAGCTTTATTTAGGCCTTATTATTTATGATGGAATGTTAGACACAGCCACTGAAGAAATGTGTGTGTGTGTGTGTGTGTGTGTACTGTGAATGACCCCGTCAGTCTGTTTGCATATGACACATGAGTGATGTCGCTTCAGATGTCGGATCATGAAAGCAGCCTAATTGGGAATTTCACGTTGTTCCATAGAAGTGCTGATGCTTTTTTTCCCCTTATATATCAAAGCCTGCCTACAAACAAGCCCTTTTGATAATTATTCATGTTCTAATACAGGACATTCCTCATGATGGCGATGCGAAACATTGATGTTGTGACTTTGATGTTCCAGTAATTAGCCTTATTAAACTTGTATCCTCTTTTCTCTTCTCTCTCTTCTCTCTCTCTCTCTTTAGCTCTGGAAGTTCACGTCCCTGATTTCCCAGTGGTGGTGCTTTACGGGACAGACACCGTCCTCAACTGCACGTTCTCTGGGGCTAAGAATTTTAGCCTGTCCGAGCTGAGCGTCTTCTGGCAGCTGGCTGACACCCAGAGGAGCGTGCACGCTTACTATGACAAGCAGGACCGCTTCGTCGATCAGGATGAGCGCTTTTCTAACAGGACCAGTCTGTTTCCTGCAGAGTTAGCGTCCGGTAACGCGTCCCTGCTGCTGAGGAGAGTCCGAGTGGCAGACGAGGGCAGCTACACGTGCTTCGTTAAAGTGGACAAATACAGCAGGGATTCCATGTACATGCAGGTGGCAGGTGATTCACGGTTTATTCTTTCTACACTTTAGATTAGTATAAACCTTTAAATCTAAGATCAACCAGTGCTTTTTTTTTTTTTTCCAAATCTTGGGATCTGATGAGGTCTTTTCCTGTTGACGTTCATCCACCTCGAGGTTTGATGTCCCAAGATGCTTTTCCGCTCGACACGGTTGTAAAGAGTGCTTATTACAGCCACTGTTGCCTTCCTGTCACCTTCAACCACTCACATCTATTCTCCTCTGTCCTCTCTCTCAACAAGCCTGCCACTCACTGGATGCGTTTTGTTTTTTCTTTTTCTTTTTTCTTCCCATCAATCTGTGTAAACTTTAGAGACTGTCGTGTGCGAGAATCCCAGGAGATCAGCAGTTTCTCAAATACTCAAAGGAGCCGTCTGGCACCAGTAACCATGTCACGGTCAAAATCACTGACATCGTATATTTTTTTTACCCCTTCTGATATTTGACAAAGAGAGACAGAGAGTTCTGTTTTACATTACTTTTATTCACATTTGGATTTAGAGTTATTGAACTGAATCACTGTAGTATCACATACTGTAAGGATCCTACGCTCTCGCTGCTGAGACCCGGGTTTGATTCTCAAGGCACTGAACCAACCTAGCTACTGATAATTTAACTCTCAGTGCCGGTCCCAAGCATTGCAAGCAATGTGAGAGTCATGTGAGGAAGGACATCGGGTGTACTGTAAAACCTGTGCCAAATCAAAATCTGTGGATTGTCTGTGGTGATCCTGAACAGGAAGCAACTAAAGGACAAATGTAGTAAAGCTAAAGAAAACCAAATTTATAAATTAACGTATTAAAAATGATATTTTAGATATTTATTGTTACTATTTTATTACAGTGGAACCTCTGCATACAATTTTTATTCGTTCTGCATGTGAGTTCTTAAGGCGAAAATTTGTTTTGAGAAACGAATTTTCCCATCAGAAATAATGTAAATGCGTAATCCGTTCCAGCTGCCCAAAAATATGAGCAATATTTGCAATACGAAGCGTATGTAAACTGTATGGCTGCTTACAAAGAACTGACCCAAGCCAAGCATTCCATGTCAAGAATGGTCCTTACAGGAAGTCGTGCCACCAAGCTTGGGCTAGCAGTAGAACAGACTGCCCTGTGAAATCACCTAGTTTTTGAAAGCATGCTGAAGGCAACATTGGTATCGTGGGTTGACTTTTGAAACAACTTTCACTGACTGATAAAAAAAAAACGTAAAATCATGAACTATCTTTGGTTGGCTTCACTTGGCTTTCCAATGATGCAATGAACGGCTTTCGGACGTGGGCGTAACTTCGGCATTCATATGCTAATGTGCAACTGTATTTATATAATATGTATATATATATATATTTATCAGTATGCTAAATTTTTGAAGGTCTAAATATTTTTTTTTTTAAATGTAAAGATAAATGTAAAGTATTGTATTATGATCTGGAGACGATTGGTAAGTTTTATTTAAAAAAATATTGGATTCCCAATACTTGCTTATGGCTCTGCTCACCTTAATATCAGCACCATTCCTGTCAGCTTGCCACCAGTGTCTTGAGACAGTTCCTGTCAATTTTAGCCCACACTTTTACTGAATGGATGCGATGGCCGTCCAGTCCGTGGCGGTAATTTGGTGTTGATGTTTCACCTGCTGTTCCACATAATCCCAAAAGTTCTCAACAAGTCCGGTAGTCACGGAGGCCAGTCAAAGTTTCCGTCATATGTGTTCCATTATACTCAACCATTACATTTCATACATTCTTAACCTTCTTTAAATCTCTTTCAGCTGGAAATGTGGATACTGTATAATCTTCATTATGAGTATAAACAGTATAATATACAGTATAATGTTTAAGTATAAGATTATTGCAATGTAATTAATTTTAGGGGGAACTTTTACACTACATGCACCTTTCCAGGTATGACATGGATATTAAAAAGTACAACTGGTGTACATTTCACCAACATATTAATCTGGAATGATTGACACCCTCTAGAAGCCCCGCCCACTCATCTCAGATTAGTAATGTGTGTCATCTCCATTTTCCTACTTTAACTTTCCTCTTTCTGTCAGGGTGAATAGAGGATATTTGGAGTGTATTCATGCGAAATAAGCTCTATGAGTGTAGCTAAGGTGCGACACGTGTGTAACATCAGTTGGCTGTATTTATTAGGCATGTGAAAAAAGTTTGGTGGTTAAAATGGCACTTTCTTCGTCAAAAGAGAGAAAAAGCCTTGACATTAAGTGAGCCTGCAATGAAGCAAATCTCATACTTTAGAAAAAAAACTGTAATGCTAATGATAATTACACGGTGATCAGAATTGCTGCTTGATGTAAACAGAAAGTGAGCAACCTGTGTGTGTGTGTGTGTGTGTGTGTGTAGTGTGTATACTGTCTTTTACAGTAAACAGCAGATGCTTGGGGAAGAAAAGAAAACCTGTCGTTCATCTATTTAGTCATGATACTACAGTATATGTGGCATAGAATAATGTGAAAATGTGAGTGTCTAAAAATTTGACTATAGATTTTGTAGTAATTAAGAGTAGACTGCTATAAAACATTTTTATAATAAAGAACAGCTAAAACTTTAGCAGACGCCCTTATACAGAGCAACTGACATTTATCTCCGTTATACAAATAAGCAGTTGAAGGTTAAGGGCCTTGCTCAAGAGCTCAGCAGTAGAAGCCTAGCAGTGCTGGGATTTAAAAACATTATGATTATGTGTTGGTCCCCCTTTTCTTGCCAAAACAACCCTGACCCGTCGAGGCATGGACTCCACTAGATCCCCAAAGGTGTGCTGTGGCACCAAGATGTTAGCAGCAGATCCTTTAAGTCCTGTGGGCTCCAAGGTGGGGCTTCAGACTTGTTTTTCCAGCACATCCCACAGATGCTCAATTGGATTGAGATCTGGGGAATTTGGAGGCCAAGTCAACAGCTCAAACTCGTTGTTGTGCTCAACAAACCATTCCTGAAACATTTTTGCTTTGTGGCATGGTGAATTATCATGCTGAAAGAGGCCACAGTCATCAGGGAATACCGTTTGCATGTACATGGGCTGCTACAATGCTTAGGGAGGTGGTACGTGTCTAAGTAACAACCACGTGGATGGCTGGACCTAAGATTTCCCAGCAGAAAGCATGACACTGCCTCTGCCGGCTTGCCTTCTACCCATAGCCCTTGCCTTCTATCCTGGTGCCATGTGTTCCCCAGGTAAGTGATGCACACACACCTGGCCATCCAAAAGAAAACGTGATTCATCAGACCAGGCCCCCTTCTTCCATTGCTCCGTGGTCCAGTTCTGATGCTCACAATGCTCACAGGTTGTGAGTTTGAATCCCAGGGCTGCCAAACTACTGCTGCTGGGCCCCTGAGCAAGGCCCTTAACTCTCAAATGCTCAGTTGAATAAAAGAGATAAATGTAAGTCACTCTAGATACGGGCGTCTACTAAATGCCGTAAATGTATTAACGCTAAGCTTGGAACCTTTTGAACCACAACATTCCGAATCTGTAACTCAAAACCTTAAGGACTGAGCCATCATACTACCTCCAAAATCTTATCTCTTATCTCTTATCCCCATACCCCCGCCATCACTCGGAAGTGATGATGTCATCTTCTTCCTGGATTGTAGGAGTGTCACATCAGGCCAGTGACCAACTGTTCTATTAGTACTAGTTTTGTCTACAAACAAAAAAGGCACTGCTATTGGTGGGTGCCCTGAAAACCCTTTTTAGCCAAGGAGGTTTTGTTGTCCTTCAAACATTATTCTCAAGATGTTTAACAGACTCAAAACTAGCACCAGTCAATAACCTGGAATGAGCAGTTATACCTGGATCAGCATCCAGAACCTGACGGTTTGATCCTGATTGTTTTTGTGATATTGATTGACCTCTTTATGAGACAATTTTGTTTATTCAGGTATACAGTATATATATATACTCTTATTCTTATAGCTAAGTGCACCAGCACTTAGAATGATATATTGTCATTCCCTGTTGATTGCATCTGCTAGCAGTCTCTCTGTCCCTGTCTCGCGTCTCTCTCCTTCAATTTCTTTCTCTGTGCATCTTCAGAGAGACCAAAGTGCTCTTTTCATTTCCGAAGACGCATCTCATTAAGCGATGTTAATGCTCAGAAATGCTTTTCTGCACTTGGCAAGGCTGCAGGAAAAACAATCATGCCTTTTTTTCCGGTGCTGATGAATTGACGGATGCTGCGCTTGAGATTTGCAGACAGTATTATATTTAGCTGGCATTTCCGGCGTGTTTGGAGGTTGGAGAAATCCGCAGAGATCCGCGTGTCAGTCAAACGGACATTGCCGTGGGTTTTGGCCTCTCTGACATCTCCCGCCTCTTTTCCATCGAACCTAGGAGCGTCTTGATTGCATTTGCTCCCCTCGTACCAAAGAGGAGGGCCTTTTTGTTTGCTGGGCACTGATTGGTTCTGGGAGTTCAGCTGAAACAGCTCTGGTGTTTCTCCACATGAGAGAACCGACCCTTCTCACCTCTTTCACCCGCAAAAAACGCACAGATTTCCCCATGGCCCATTTAAACTGTGAGAAAGAACAAAAATCTAAAAGTAAAGGTCCCTCCAGGATACGGGAGGAGAGACGCGTGTCAGCTAATGGTTCCATCTGATGTTGAGACACATGGCTGTATGTTATGCAAAGCTCCCAGAACATAATTAAGACTTTAATAGCAGATGTGTCAAGCTGTTCCCAGGGTGAAACACACCAGCTATATCTCCACCCTCCTCATCTTACAGCGGTGAACTCAGAAGTAATGAGACCAGGAGGCATGATCCCTTAAACTTGGGGGTGTACTTTTGAATTGATCATGCTGGGGAATAATGATCGCTCAAAATATTTGTTCCTCAAATTTGTTTCTATTACTACTAAAAAAGAAATAGAAAATATATATATATATATATATATAAAAATCTTATTCATTGCTTATGGCTGCAAAATAATGTCTGCAGAGTTGCAGGGCGAATCGGGTGGCACCAGAACACGACTTGTTCTGAAAGGCAAAATAAATTTTTAATTTCTTAACTTTTTTAATACATTGTTGGATCCTGAGCTGAAAATAAGGATAATTGTCTATCTTGTCTTTCAATTTTTATTTTATTTATTCATTTATTTGTTGGTTTGTTTAATTTAAATCTATTGCTATTTATTTTTGCAATTTTGGGTAACAAACAAAAATACCAATAAAAAATGGTACCCATAAATTTAAAAAAAAAAAAGATCAATAACAAGTAAGTACTTACTTTCTGACATTTAGTGAATCCGTAATTGAGATAAACTCAAAATAAACTCACTGGTCAACTGCTTAAAGCTGGGAGAACGCTGTTGCCAGTTAACCGGACAATATAGCCCGAGCATGATATAATTAATGACCGTATAATACCTCTGATAGCTAGCATGAAGGCACAGTGAGAATGGAAACAACACACCAATTTCCCCAGTTCCCAGTGTGCTTTAATATACTGAGAATTGTCAACAATTCTACATCATGCAACACTGGAATATTTTTTTTTATATTTTCTATGTATTTTTTATCTTTCGTGGTACTTATAATTATATTTCTATTTTTTATTTTTATTTTTTAAATTTATTTTTTATTTTCTGATTTATTCTTTTTTTTTCACAGACAGCCGAAAAGCATTTTTTTAAATGTAGTTCTGTGTATGGTGTCATACTGTGTATGTATGTGACAAGTAAAATTTTAATTTGTATAGAATTTTATTCTCACACAACTCCTTTTTAATGTAGCACTGGTTAGAAAGTGTCACTTCTAGCTTGGGAAAATAAAATATTATATTTTAACATCACATCATATTCGGATATTCTGTTTTCCTTCTTCTGCACTATTCCGAGTGTAGAGTCATTTATCTTTGTGTCTCTTCAGCCCCTTACTCCAAACCAGTAGTGACCTGGGAAACCGAAACCGACCCCAAGCCAGGCGACATCGTAGCACTGACCTGCCTGGCGTATGGCGGCTACCCCGAGGCCGAGGTGCTGTGGCAGGACGGGAGCGGGCAAAACCTGACGGAGAACGTCACCGTGTCACCAGTAGCCAACGAGCAGGGTCTTTTCACCATCAGGAGCGTCTTGACGGTGGTCCTCGAACCGAACAGCACCTACAGCTGCAGACTGACCAACCCGCTTCTAGGGGATGAGGGTCACGCCTCCGTCACCATCACGGGTGAGTAGATTTCCTAGCTGTCAATCATCCGTCACGCTCATCCCTTCTAGGTCAACCACTCAACTACGGTACACGGGAGACGACGTCGCGAGCGTCGTCGTCTCTCGAAAACATCATTCGTTCTGGGCTTGAGAGCCTTGAATCATTTGAAAGTTAATCAGAACTATCTAAAGTCAATCAAGAGTCAATTAAAATCGGAGCACTGATGGTGTTTCCCTGTTTCTCAGATGACTGTTCTCTGCCAAATGAAACTGGAAGACAATAATGGATTGTCCAATAATGATCCAATAAGCATAGCCATCAGTTTTCCCACTTTGCTAAATGAGTGGAGAGGGTGATTATTTCTCAGATTATCTTGATAAAATGAGAAAAAGCTTTTATCCCAGCTTTCGGGCTCAGCCGAGGGAACGGAGGTGGAAAAGAAGGTGGCTGGATTTATCTCTGGCTTAGCCCAGATATTACAGCAAAGCAGGGGGTCAGTGGGGGTCATAAGGTTGAGCTTCAGTGGTCTGGCAAATTGTAAAGCTGACAGTGGGATGGGGCTGACGGCAAAAAAAAAAAAAAAAAGATGAAAAAGGACAGGCTTCACTTAACTCTGCTAAAACGGAACTGGACAGAGATTTGTATTCAAACGGCGAGATGGCCTCGGATGACCTCGGACTTGTTTTGACGTTGGTCTGGCAAGTATATGGATCTGGGATAAATAGGTGAAGCAATGTATTTGTATAGAATAACTCTTTAATGCTGCAATCTCTAGAATCGCCAATATATGGAGTAATAAAGGTTTTGAGGACGCAGCCCAAACCTGTGGCTGATAAAGACAGAAAAATAGGAAAGATGTGAAGCTTGATATTAACTTTCGGAGCCTCTTCATGCTTGTGATCATGCGTAAAGGAGGGATTATCAGTAAAAAAAAACATGATATACAACATGACTTTCTTTCTTGTGCTGTACGAGGAATAAAACATTTGATCACACAAATCTCATACATTTTCCATTATTGCTTTCCTAACATCTGTAACAAAAACTATATACGTGAGAACCGTATAACTACATGGGTTTGTGTGTGTGTGTGTGTACGCAGGTGACTTCATTAGAGTGAAAACACACAGCCGAAAGCGCCGTCGCTAGCAATTAGACTGAAAAAGATGAGCGCTGTTAGGCCAAGTTTCTGAAAAAAAAAAAAATATAAAACACCCACAGAGAGGAGCGAGAATGTAAATGAGGTGGAATTAATACTGAAAAGCGGAGGGACATCCCTTCACTTGTAAACGATACAGCGTCTGATTTGTGTTTCAATGGGGACTACAGTTTAAAGGCACCTGAGTAAATATGTAAAGACGGAGATGATGCTAAAACTCATTTCTTTTTTTTCAGCCTAGAAGGTGTTCTGGACACGTGAAACATGAATCAGTTTGTAATTTAGGAAGAACGGATCATCGTGAGTTGATTGTGAGCTTGAATCCATGACGATCGTGAGAGCCGAGATGTCACACGTTCTTGCATGTAAATCAAAGTGGCAGTAGTCAATCACGAGCGTCCGCATGTGGAAGAGGGTAGATTATCTCATCTCAGAGGATGCAAACCAAACATACGTAATTACACACCGGTGAACATAATAAGAAAGCTGGGGACCTTCTGAAAGAGTGAAAGTGCAGGCGGTTGCTGGGAGTTGGGGTCCGTGGTCCAAAACTGTAGCTCTTGTGGGGTGTTCCTGGTCTACAGTGGTCAGTATCTATCAAAAGTGGTCGAAGAAAGGAACAGTGGTGAACCGGTGACAGGGTCATGGGTGGACAAGGCTCATTCATGTACGTGGGGAGCGAAGGCTGGCCCGTGTGATCCGATCCAACAGACGAGCTACTGTTGCTCAAACTGCTGAAGAAGTTAATGCTGGTTCTGATAGAAAGGTGTCAGAATACACAGTGCAGGACGGGTCAGGGCTGTTTTGGCAACAAAAGAGGGACCAACACAATATTAGGCAGGTGGTCTTAATGTTATGCTTGATCAGTGTACTTTAGGTCACGCCCACTTCAGGTTGAAATCCATGTAAACATACAGATATGATTATTTTTTAAATTGTTAACAGACAGCGCCTTTACATTTTATCCCAGGCTGTGAAATACAGCTCTGTAGAGTTAAAGCTACCAAATGAGCAAAAGAAAAAAATATTCTTAAAACTGGTGTAAAAGTCAGTGCTCGCATCGATAAGAAGCTTCAAAACACCTCGCGTGCGTCGTTCTCACCTCGTAGATGCTTTCCAAGCTGCTGTCGAAGAGAGTGAGAAGTTACCATGTTTCTCATTACGCGCTAATGTGTTACTATCCAGAAAATTCTGCAGTATGCAAATGAGGACGCAAACTAAATTAAATTCACATAAATTTCCATTTTGCTTCCCGAGCCGTGTCAGATGCCCTTGATAAATGTTCTACAAGCGAACCTCAAGCTGGAAAACGTCTGAAAGGCTTAATGACGCTCTGCTGTTTCCTGACTGGCTCTTTAAAGACGCCGAGCCGAGCAGTCAGAATTCGTCACGCTCGTCGTAAATTTAACTATTAGGATCGGGACCAAAGCTGCACCGTCAGGAAGCGATGACCATCTTTATCATCATCAGTGAAAATTTCCATGAAGAGGGTTAGGGACATTCATCTAGAAATCTCTACTTGGCATTCTTACAAGTGGGCTGTAAGCTGCAGGCTGGGGCTCTGGTGCCAGCTTCGCCCATCTGTAGCCCCGTCGGCTTGGCAACGACGCTCCAAAAAAAAAAAAAAAAACTGATAGCAAACAAGCGGCAGCTCGCGTCTCTGAGCCGTCGGGATCGCGCACGCCTTGTTTGATCTGAAAATGTATTTGCGCTTGTTTACACCAGCTGCTGTACGGTCAACAAGTTGCCTAATTAATTTTGACCTAAGCTACGTTTGCACAGACATTTTTCAACAGCAAATATAGTGTGGAGTCAGGCTTTTCAAACACTCTTTCCTAGCTAGAGCCAGAAAAAAATGGCATCCAGAAGATTCCCGGTTGACAGCAAATTTATTTCTATTAAAGAACGTCACATGGCACTTGTTTTTTAAAATCTCATTTTAGTTACAGTTAATCTTGTGGGATGTTATAGATCTTTCTGGTCGATCAAAACACTGCAGTTTCACCAGAAGCAAGATGACTGAAGAATTAGGATATAATCAGGAGACTAATGCTTAGAAAAACAATGACAAAAAAAAATATCTTAAATTAAGGCATCAAAATGGAATAATCAATTGAATCATGGATTATAAATAAATAAATAAATAAATAAATAAATAAATTTCAAATCTCACTCATTGGATGATGCTAAAATCACATCCATTAATTTAAAAATAAATAAATAAATAAATAAATCCAACCTAATGCCTTCTGTTCTTATGTTGGAAAAATAAAAGTTACAGCTTTACACACCTTACTGTTACACAGTAGCCTTTGCTAAAGGATTGTGTTTTTAACAGCACTAGAAACTCTATACTGCGAGTCATGAGTGGTTTTGCCCAGTGTAGTTTTAGTTGACGGGTATTCTTGGGCTTTTAGCTGCATCGTTTCTCAAGCTGGATAACTACAAGTTGAATAAGAGCACATCTTGCCTTCAATCGTATCATTCACACCACGTTAAATCGCATTTCTAGATCCAGCAGCTGAACGTTTATGCTATCACAGAGCTTCTAAACGTAATTGTGGAAATAGAACGCACACACACACACACACACAGACTCACATCCGTCCAAATCAACAAAGGGACTTAACCTAAAGAAGATAAAGACCTCACCAGAACCCTAGATCTGAATCCAGCTAAAAAATCTGTTGGGTGACCAGAAGCACTAGTCTGTGTACAGGAGATCTAGCGCGAGAATGCAGTTTGCAAGAACGAATCGGAAAATATTGCCAAGTCAAGATGTCAAAAGGTGCTTCAGCAAAGTATTAATGTAGGGGTGTACATACTTATGCAATGAGTTTATTGTAAACATTGTAAATAAGTATTCTTCTTTATCGCCAGGGAAATTCATCTTCTTAGTCATTTATAACAAGCATGGCACACGTTATTTTTAAAGGAAAGTCGTTTACCATATATGGCAACTTGTGGGCGTTTCTTTATGCAAATGAGTATGGCTTTCACTTTTTTCTAATGGCTGCCGCACTGAGCTGTGCGTACGCGTGTGTGATAAATACAGCTTTGGTACTTGTTTGCACACACTTTGATAAACGAGACCCTTCTTCTCTTCAAGTTAAACATTTTCAAAAGGATCCACAGGTTTAACGGCGTTAATATTCGCGGATGCTAAAAGTGCGTCGAAGAGAGAGGCAACATGAAGTTCTCTAGATTTTATCGTGTAGTCTTGTTTGTGAGGAGAAAAAGCTGATATGAAGGAATAACACTTGGTGTTCTTAGTCAAGGTGACCGCAAACGTCAAAAAAAATAGAAAATAAAAAAAAAAAGCCTCACTGTCTCAAAGTGCCTCAGCAAAGAAACGTGGGCTTGATGTTCAGAATGATGATATACAGTACTGTGCAAAAGTCACCTTTTTTTTAAATGCTAATTTTATTAGTCTTAGTTGTTTACTTGATGTCTTTATTATTTCATTAATAAAAAAATTTAGAAAAATATTTAAAACAATTTAATAAACTTGTTTAAAACAATTAAATTAAATTATTAAAACAAAATATGATATATATTTTATTTATTTATTTTTTAATTAAATCTATTAATTAATTTTTAGGAAAAAAATTTCAATACAGAATTTACTCATACAAAAATTTGTCTGTAAACACAGTAACATATTACATGTTGCATTACAGGATTTTTATTTTATTTTATTTTAATTAATTTATTTATTGTTTGATCTCTACAGTACTAGAAATAGAAATATCAATAAGTCCACATTGCCTATTGATGATATTCAGAAAACAATGCGAAGCTGATTTCTATAGTAACTGCAATTAAGTAATTGGCTCTCAGTGCCGTCTTGGGTAAAATGAAATAAAACGTAAATAAACTGAATGTCAAGGGTTTTCCAATAAACAGAAAGAGAACGTCGGAAGGGCAACACAAGAGAGAATAGATGATTGAAAGAAGATGAGAGAGAGAGAGAGAGAGAGAAATGACTTGGAGAGAAAGGGAAATTTAGATGAGTGAGAGAGAAAAAGAGAGAGAGAGGGAGAGAGAGAGAGACAGGGAGAGAGAGAGAGAGAGAAAAATTAAATGGAGAGAAGGAAATTTAGATGAGAGAGAGAGAGAGAGAGAGAGAGAGAGAGAGAGAGAAATGAATTGGAGAGTATTGGAATTTAGGTGTTGAATAGGACGTCAGGACAAATCACAGGCCTATGGGATCTTAATAGATTTGTTCTAATATGTTATCGTTTCCATAGTAACAACTTACTCAAGGGACTTGTAGATGGATCTTTCGCAAAATTGTACAATCGTGGAAGGTTTTTCAAGGAGACATTATGGACGGATTCAGCAAGTTTTCAACATGAGGGATAAAATAGTTGGTGCATTTCTCTAACATGACATCTTTCTAATTATCTTCATGAGAAAGAAGAAGAAAAATGAGTGAATGGCCGTTCTATAGCTGCTATAACCTAAGTGATAACACAAACTTAACTTAACTTAATGACTGAACCTAATGATTATTTTCCTTAAAAGCAGGTCCCTTAGATATTGTCCTTATTCATCAGCTCATTGTTGTGTTATGTGTTATTATGTCCGCTGCTTTGAGTCAAATCCGAAAGTTTTTGGACAACTGACCGTCACACCCATACATGGTTCTTCTCCAAAACAAGTTCATGTTATCACTTTTGTTAAACAGTTGTTCACTCAGCAACCTCTATTTTTCAGATAAATAAAGATATGCATTCCCATGTCTGAAAACTTTTGACTATTACAACACCCTGACACTGGAGACTCCCTATATTCATATATACATGAATATAAATCTATACTACTGTCTCCTTCTGACCAATCAGATTTGAGAATTCCATGCCACTGTTGTATCCTCATGCAATGCTGAGGATGTTAATGATTCGGTGGAACTATTCTGTTGTTGTTGCCATGGCGATTCAGCTTCATGCAGAGATAGACACAATTCCAAAGTTTGATAGCTAACCTGAGCGTTTTGCAACCAAGCTATGGAGATGGGAATTTTGCCTTGCTGTGCCATTATCTTTCCTTACACATTCCCCTGTCCCCTCTCTCTCTCTCTCTCTCTCTCTCTCTCTGTCTCTCTCTCTCTCTCTCTCGCTATCTGCTACCATAGCTTTTCCGGGCATATGCATCCTCCCAAATTACTACCTGACAGAGCTGGGCACAGTTTAGCAGGAACCTCAAAAAAAAAATGAGCAAGCAAGAGAGAGAGGAGGAACGAACATAGCTGTGGGGTTGAAATGAAAAAGAGATTGGGGTGGAGGGGAGTAGAGAGGGATACGGAGAAAGATGGAGCCAAAAACAAAACGCTGTATCAGTCCTGGTTCTCATCCTCCCACCACTTTTTTTTTTTCTCCAGGTCTAATTTAACTGTAATTAGCGCATGCAGAGGCAGGAGAAACAGTGCTCTAAATGAGTGGGTTGTCAGCAGAGCTGTATTCTGCGCCGTTCCCCTGATGGAGCTCGGGATTAATTACTGTCTTAAGCACAAACAGCACTTCTCCTTGTAAATATGGCCTCCGCTGCCTCGCCGTGCTAACCACGCTTGAATAAATAACCTAAAATCAGAGCGAGCTAAAGGTTTGCTAAATAAATAAATAAATAAATAAATAAATAAATAAACAAAACATATATACTGCAAGGAGCTCATGGGCAGGACTTAATCAAATTAGCGAAAAAGGCTTCCTCTCAGTATCGAGGCTACTCGTATTGAATCTTTCATTTGTACCCAAAGTGAATACTAATAACTAGTGCAGTTCATAGGGTTGATACTTCTGCCTTCCTGACAATGCCTTCTGATCTGATTTATTCCCAAGCAACTAAAGTGCTTATAGATTTTATGATTTTTACATTTCTCATGGGAACTGTCATCAGCTGTCTCGAATTGTTAACGCAAGCCAGGAGAAGCTCCTCAGTCCAGCCTTTTATTAGTGCATCAGTGCAGCGTTGTACGGAATCGTTCTAGCCGAAAACGTTCGGTTCCTGCAACGTTCGAGCGCTTAAATCTTCTATTTTTTACATTATGTAACTATAAACATTACTTCAACACCTCTAGTAATAATCTTGTTAATACAAAGCTTTCCTAATGTTTGTTTTAGTCTCCCTGGGAACACTGCGTGAGCCGTTTTTTTTTTTACAGAACAAGGCGAATCTGTTATTACATTACATAGTTCCAGATCATTGTAGCAATGTCATTTAAAAAAAAATAAAAATTACAGCCTAAACTTTCTGCCACCGTTCAAATAAATTGCTGAACATTATGATAATGGGATAATCTCACTTAGCTGGGGACAAGCGCCTTAAAGTTCAACACACTTAAAGTTTTCACACCTGCTGAAAATTGCCGCAGATAAAGGATTTCAGCTGCTTGTTATAGGATATGTATCTCTCATTCTGATACATGATCAATGATCCAATGGAAGATAATTAAAGTAGTGTTGAAGTGCAGTGTGATTGGTGCTGCACAATATGATGCAATGCAGTGTAATTTAAAAAAAAATGTGATCTTGGTAGATGGGGTCAGTTTGCCTGATAGACACAGAGGCCACGCCCCCTTCCATGGGACTGTTAGACATAGAGGCCATGCCTTTGTCATTGTGACTCTTAGTCATAGAGGCAATGACTTCTTTACTGAAACTCTTACACATAGAGACCACTATCCACATAGAGACCACCTCCATCACTGGAACTGTGAACTCAGAGGTCACACCTCCATCACTGGAACTGTGAACTCAGAGGCCATACCTCCTTCACTGGAACTCCCACACATAGAGGTCACACCTCCGTCACTTGAACTCTTACACATAGAGGCCACACCTCTTTAACCTGAACTCTTACACAAAGAGGACACACCTCCATCACTGGAACTCCTACACATAGAGATCACACCTCCTTCACTGGAACTGTAGACTTAGAGGTCACACCTCCTTCACTGGAACTCCTGCACATAGAGGTCACACCTCCATCACTGGAACTGTGAACTCAGAGGTCACACCTCCATCACTGGAACTGTGAACTCAGAGGCCATACCTCCTTCACTGGAACTCCTACACATAGAGGTCACACCTTCTTTACTTGAACTGTTAGACTTAGAGGCCATACCTCCATCACTGGAACTCTCAGACATAGAGGCCACACCTACTTCACTGGAACTGTAGACATAGACGTCACATCTCCATCACTGGAACTCCTACACATAGAGGTCACACCTCCATCTCTGAAACTGTAGACATAGAGGCCACACCTCCTTCACTTGAACTCTTACACATAGAGGTCACACCTCCTTCACTTGAACTCCTACACAAAGAGGTCACACCTCCATCACTGGAACTGTAGACATAGAGGTCACACCACCTTCACTTGAACTCTTACACATAGAGGTCACACCTCCTTCACTTGAACTCCTACACAAAGAGGTCACACCTCCATCACTGGAACTGTAGACATAGAGGCCACACCTCCTTCACTTGAACTCTTACACATAGAGGTCGCACATCCTTCACTTGAACTCCTACACAAAGAGGTCACACCTCCCTCACTGGAACTGTAGACATAGAGGCCACACCTCCTTCACTGGAACTCCTACACAAAGAGGTCACACCTCCATCACTGGAACTGTAGACATAGAGGCCACACCTCCTTCACTGGAACTCCTACACATAGAGGTCACACCTTTATAACTGGAACTATAGTCTTAGAGGTCACACCTCCTTCACTTGAACTCTTACACATAGAGGCCACACCTCTTTAACCTGAACTCCTACACATGTAGGTCATACCTCCATCACTGGAACTATTAGACATAGAGACCACACCTCATTCACTTGAACTCTTACACATAAAGGTCATACCTCCTTCACTGGAACTGTTAGACATAGAGGTCACACCTCCATCACTCAAACTATTAGACATAGAGGTCACACCTCTGTCACTTGAACTCTTACACATAGAGGCCACACCTCTTTAACCTGAACTCTTACACAAAGAGGACACACCTCCATCACTGGAACTCCTACACATAGAGGACACACCTCCATCACTGGAACTGTAGACTCAGAGATCACACCTCCTTCACTGGAACTGTAGACTTAGAGGTCACACCTCCTTCACTGGAACTCCTGCACATAGAGGTCACACCTCCATCACTGGAACTGTGAACTCAGAGGTCACACCTCCATCACTGGAACTGTAGACTCAGAGGTCACACCTCCTTCAATGGAACTGTAGACTTAGAGGTC
Organism: Hemibagrus wyckioides; assembly: GCF_019097595.1. Classification (NCBI taxonomy): domain Eukaryota; kingdom Metazoa; phylum Chordata; class Actinopteri; order Siluriformes; family Bagridae; genus Hemibagrus; species Hemibagrus wyckioides. The sequence goes on from NC_080713.1 coordinate 5,859,848, forward strand.
ATACCTCCATCACTGGATCTCCTACACATAGAGGTCACACCTCCATCACTGGAACTCCTACACATAGAGGTCACACCTCCATCACTGGAACTCCTACACATAGAGGTCACATCTCCTTCACTGGACCTCTTATGGATACAGGCCACACCTACTTAACTGAAACTCTTACAGATACAGGCCACACCTCCTTCGCTGGAACTCCTACACATAGATGCCACACCCCCCTCAGTGGAACTGTAGACATAGAGACCACACCTCCTTCACTGGAACACTTACACATAAAGGCCAAGCCTTTCTTACTGGGAGTTTCTGAAATAGAGGCCACACCTCCATCCCTGGGACTTACCTCTAAAGTTGTTCACACTTCCTTCCACGGTACTGTTAAGAATACAGGCCACACCTCCTTCTCTAGGAGTATTAGACATCCCATTTTTTCCTTTGGAATGACAGAGCTATAGGTGACACCTTCTTCACTTGGACTATAAAGCTCAGAGGCCAAACTTCTAATAAATCAGTATCTTCTAACCAATCAGAATTCAGCAGCACTGTGGTGTAAATGACTAAAACATCGGCTCATATATTTAACAAATGACAATATCTGTATGAGGTACGTGAACGCAAGTGTGTCATGAAGAAAAATCTCATAATCGCTTGTGCTCAGATGTGACACTAGGCCAGTCATAAGTAAGCAGCAGTGTGTAATCTTCATCACCTTTACTGCTTCTTGTCCACTTTCCTCATTGCAGTAGCTTTAAGAAGGAGATAACTTTGAGAAGGAGACTTCGGTAGTTTGCTTTTTGCAGCCTGAATAAAATTGTTCATTCAAAACAGGTGACCTCTTTTTAAATAGATGCCACATTTTTAATAGGTTGAATTTTAAGAAAAGGCGTGCTTTACACCCGGGTTAACTCCTGTCCGAGAGAGTAGTTTTATATAGGGATCTGCCTTTGCACAGAGACATAAAAGGATATTACTCTCAGCATTTTTTTTTTTAACTAAATGCTAAATAGTGAGTATCCTCCTTAATATGCCCGGGCTGTCCTTATCAAAGGCTCCACTCATTTATTTACATCCCTTTATGTTTGGGATAAACTCTCCAGGAGATATGGGCATAAATGAGCACCGCAAAGCATGTTTGCTACCTTATTTAAATTGCTTTTGTTCCGGGCCTTTAAAACAGTCTAAATCAATGTCGGCCTATACACAAAGCCTATTGTCTTTTGGTGTAATGTATTTTCCATTAGGCATTTACCCGGAGACTTGCGGCGCTGCTGTTAGCTAGCTCCTTTCTCTCGTTTAGTGCCGTAATTGATTGTAGGGTGTGAAGTGAAACTTAAACATGGACACAATATGGCTTCCTCCCAAAGAAGAAAGGAAGTTGTTAAGCAAAAATGGGGCATTTTTGTTATCTTTTAAACTTAATTTGTATGCTGCTCATCGTGGCTTGGTTAAGCCGTGTAGATAGCAACAGTAATTTTTGTGACAAACCTTGACAAATTTTCATATAGGACCACATTCAGAGTTGAATTAAGTGATGAGTTCTGAAACTGACCATATCAGGCTTCAGACCCCAGACTGACTATAGACTAACTATATGACTTTAATGTTATTCAGAGAGCTGTGTATGATAATCACTGTGTAACATTGAAAAAATGCAATATAATAATAACTTATGTACACTGGAATCTTGGCATACGAATTTAATTCGTTCTTAAGGCGAAGATTTGTATTGCGAAATGATTTTTCACATAAGAAATAAATATAATAAAATAAAAGCAGATAATCCGTTCCAGCCACCTAAAAATATTAGCAATATTACAAATTTCCAACACTTTAATCATAAATACACATTAAACCTCACTGATGATTACTCTTGCCACCAATCTGTCTGAAAAGATGCGCCAAAGATCACCTAGCTTTTGAACGCATGCCGAGGGCAATGTTGGTATCGTGGGTTGACTCTTTCCAAACAGCTTTCATTGACAGAAATAAAATTCGCTTGGCTTTACACTGATGCAAGCAAGTTTTGAACGGCTCCCGGACGTCTCCGCAACTTAGCCGCCCTTTGGTCCGGTTTGGTTCGGTTTGATTCATTCGTACGATGAAAATGCTTTGTATGCCAATGCAAATTTCTTTCAAAATTTCAATCCTTAAGGCGAGTAAATCAAGAGAGAAATCGATGCCAAAAGCTTGATGTAGACCTTAGAATATCCAGGTGTTCAGTGCCACATTTTCTAAGCACCAATATGTCCTCCTGAAATTTATGATTTGGGCTATAGAAAAAACCAAACAAACAAACAAAAAAAACTCCTCAAAATAACAAATATGGAATGGCATAAAAACACTGCATTCACACGATGGACCATGCTACAAGTTTAAAATACATCATTTATATCCTGAATTTCTATATTTTTGCTTGGCCACATTTGTTAAAATTGTTGTGCAGAATATATTAAATTAGATTTTTCATGGCTTTTCCAATCGAAAAAAAAGGGATGTCATGATGAATATTTATATGTTGATAATATTCAATGTAAGCAATATTCAGTTATTAAGAAAGTATTTTAACAGGCTCCTTTGTAGGACGTCTGACTGTCCAGCTGCTCAGATCTTCAGTCCTCTAAGTCTTTTTTTGGCAAAAATTATTTTTCATGTAATTTAAATACAATTTACATATGTACATGTAAAAAAAAAAAGTATATATATATATATATATATATATATATATATATATATATATATATATAAATAAAATATATTATTTATATATATATATATAAAAGAAAAACAGACAAACAAATAAACAAATAAATATTTTACATTTATTGTTATGATTTTTTTTAATTCAAGTAAAAAGAAATCCCTTTGGTAGTTATTTGCAAAAATTCATTGGTTTCATGGATGTAAATATTAACACCTTGCACTCTAATTCAGTTTATTCTCAGCATTTAGTATGAGTACAGTTCTGTAATGATGCTGTAATTGAACAGATGATCATTTATGTGGAATTATCTTTTTAGCAATGGTTAGAAAACATAGGTTAGATTTTGTCGTTAGAAAAAACAGGAAAAAATTTTCTAATTTGTGACACATAACAGGCTTCAAGTAACCTGAAGAATGTTTCATGATAATAAACCTCGATGTTTATCTCTCCCTCACATAGGTCAGTCTCTTCGGTCCTGTGAGAGACAGCTTCCCTCTCTCTCTCTCTCTCTCTCTCTCTCTCTCTCTCTCTCTTTGTCTCTCTCTCGCTCACACACACACACATGATTCTTACACGCTTCATAACATCTCGAGCAGACTGACCTTTCCTCAGATGTTAACGCAGTCATCTGTATGGAAATTCATACTGAGTGTTTGTGTCATCGCTTAATGCGGAGTGTACACACTGTGTCAGTTAGCTGAACCTTATTTAAGCGACCTGTCATAGCCGCTAGCCATCTGGGTTTGAACCCCAAGTCATTATGATAGCTCTAAAAGCATCTGGACATGGATGCAAACTTATCTGTATTTTAATGAGGAAGTTATTTAGTACTATTCTGAACATTTTATTTACAGTCTGTTCCTTGTGCAAAGGTTTATGGGGAAAAAAATGGTTAGCTTGTTTGTCTCACACCTCCAGGATGGGGAGACTGCATTCCTACTTATACCCCTGTGTGTGTGTGTGTGTGTGTGTACACTGTATTGGCAAAAGTTTTGGGACGTCCGCCTTCACATGGACATGAATGTAATATGGAGTTGGCCCGCCCTTTGCAGCTATAATAGCTTCAACTCTTCTGGGAAGGCTTTCCACAAGGTTTAGGAGTGTGTTTATGGGAATTTTTGACCATTCCTCTAGAAGCACATTTGTGAGGTCAGACATTGATGTTGGTCGAGAAGGTCTGGCTCACAGTCTCCACTCTAAATCATCCCAAAGGTGTTCTATCAGGTTGAGGTCAGGACTCAAGGTCCTGAAGGTCCTGAGGTCATTCTGCAGGCCAGTCAAGTTCCTCCACACCAAACTCGCTCATCCATGTCTTTATGGACCTTGCTTTGTGCACTGGTGTGCAGTCATGTTGGAATAGGAAGGGGTCATCCCCAAACTGTTCCCACAAAGTTGGAGCAGGAAATTGTCCAAAATGTCTTGGTATGCTGAAGCATTAAGAGTTCTTTTCACTGGAACTCAGAGGCCAAGCCCAACCCCTGAATTCAATAATTTGGAGGGGTGTCCCAAAACTTTTGGTAATATAGTGTATGTGTGTGGAGTTTGTACAGTATGTTCCCCCTGTGCTTTGAGGGTTCCCTCTGAATACTCTGGTTTCCTCCCCCAGTTCAAAGACGTGCTGTAGGGCCGATTGGCATCTCTAAATTGTCAGTGTGTGAATGGGTGAGTGAATTTGTGATTGTGTCCTGTGATAGGATGTCTACCCTGTACTGGGTGTCCCCTGCCTTGCACCCCGAGTCCCCTGGGATAGCCTCAAGGCTCCACGTGAATCTGTGTAGGATACTTGCAGATTTTTTCTGGTACTATGTACAGCTGTGAATGCACAAGCATAGTATTAAACTGATATCCAATATCAGTATCAGTGCCTCAGGCAGTCTTGAGTTCGAGTGTTAAACCATGCCATACATACAGCTCCGAGCTCATTACCGTGCAGCATCCGCTTCTGTTTACAGCGCTGCACACGTCTGTGTGTCTTACACTGCATCCAGTACAGCACACTTCGCATTGCACGGGTGTCTAAAGCCTTCTCGGGTTTTTGCTGAAACTCCACGTTGCACTGAAGTGATTGCATTGAAGCGATTGCATCACTCAGACAGCTTTACAGTCAAGCAGGCAGCGTTATCTCAGAGGCACTCAGGGCTATGACGTATTCCTGTGTTGAAACAGGGCGAATCTCGCGTCTCTGGGAGAAGTGTGTACATTACAACAAAACACAATGTCTACCATTTGTGGGTTTTCTTCAATCTTACAAAAGTCATAGTCATGAGCTAACACTGTGTTACGTTATTAGATTTTTTTACTTTTAAAGTTATTAATGAGTGGAACAACATTCACAGTCCTGTGTGTTTCACAGGCTTACTACAAAACAAGTGTTTTTACATATATAATGGAGCTTCCTTCCTTCCATCTTTCCTTCCCACCTCAACTTCACTCTTCCTGCATCTCTCCCTTCTTTTCATGTACCTTATTTCCTTCCATTCATCCACTTTGTTTCTTTCATCAGTCCTTTCCTTTTCCTCCATTCCTGCCTCCTGTCATCATTTTTTCCCATCCTTTCCTTTCATATTTTTTCCCTCCCACCATTTCTCTCTTTCTTTCCTCCTGCCACTTCTTCCACCCTCGCTCCCTTTATTTCCTTCCTTCCTTCCTTCCTTCCTTCCTTCCTTCCTTCCTTCCTCAAATCCTTCCTTCCTTTCCACCTTCCTTCTTACATTCCTGTATCTCGCCCTTCTTTTTTTCCTTCCTTCCTTCCTTCCTTCCTTCCTTCCTTCCTTCCTTCCTTCCTTCCTTCCTTCCTTCCTTCCTTCCTTCCTTCCTTCCTTTCCTTTTCCATCATTATCTTTCTGTGTTCCTTCCACCCTCTCTTGACAAGTGTAAAATACTTCCATTGCCATGAATGTGGATAAGCAGGAAGCAGGAATGTTGTTTTGTTTATAATATCCAAAGTGTTTGTGCAAGCAGCTCCTTGCATTGCGAACACATTTCAAGCACTTTCCCAGACAAAGATCAAGAGACTCGGACAATTTTAAAAAAAAAACCAGGCCCGCTTTATTAAATTCACCGCATTGATTCTTTGCCAGATCACAAAACCCAGCATAAATGGTCAAGACCTTTTTAAAGTGGTTCTGAGTTTCAGCCACACATTACTGAGTCCTTTTACTTGGTTTATTCTGAAACATCTTCCAAGCCATATTGATCCGCCACCTCTAATAATAGACCTGGAAGTCCTCAGGGTTGGACACAGCCCTCCATTTTACTTACAGCCATAAAATCTGGGAGTACTCTTCTGACTTTTTATTTATTTATTTTTCAATGAAAATGGAGGCATTTATTTGCTGATTTCCATTGTGTGGCCAGAATGTGGAAGCCAGAGGTTATTTCCTAGTCTAGAGGTCAGCCAGCGCAGCACTGAGAGCATAGAACATGAGCGCATGTAATAGTCATAGGGTTTCTGCTTCATTGCTGGAAAAAGGACTGTAAGTAGAGGACGATAGAAAGAAATACTTTCACGTCTTCAGTGTATATCGCATGTGTCTCTGGAATGGGAAGGTCTAAGGATGTTTGATGAAATAGTCTAAAATGCAAAATTATGTAAAGCTAATTAAAAACTGTACATATTCTTCTCTAACACAGTTAAAAAAAATAATAAAAAAAATAAAAATAATAATAATAATAATAATAATAAATAAATAAAATGTTATCACATACAAAAGAGATGCTGGTTATAGAGATTATATATAAAAAAAAAAAAATAAATAAATATTATTACGTACACAATGGATACTGTAGGTAGATAATATTTAAAAGAAAAGAAAAAAAAGAAAAGAATTTTTTTTATATATGCATTGGATTTTATATATAGAGATAATATTTAAAAATAAGTAAATAAAATAAAATGCTATTCATCGTATTGGATAAAGGTTATGTTAAAAAAAAGATACGTAAATAAAAAATGTTATTACATACATTCTGGATGCTCTAGATGTACACTATATTGCCAATAGTTTTGGGATGTCCGCCTTTACATGCACATGAATGTAATATGGAGTTGTCCCACCCTTTGCAGCTATAACAGCTTCAAATCTTCTGGGAAGACTTTCCACAAGGTTTAGGAGTGTGTTTATGGGAATTTTTGACCGTTCCTCTAGAAGTGCATTTGTGAGGTCAGACACTGATGTTGGACGAGAAGGTCTGACTCGCAGTCTCTGCTCTAATTCAATCCCAAGGTCTTCTATCAGGTTGAGGTCAGGGCTCTGTGCAGGACAGTCAAGTTCCTCCACACCAAACTCACTCATCCATGTCTTTATGGACCTTGCTTTGTGCACTGGTGTGCAGTCATGTTGGAACAGGAAGGGGTCATCCCCAAACTGTTCCCACAAAGTTGGGAGCATGAAAGTTGTCCAAAATGTCTTATGGTATGAAGCTGAAGCATTCACTGGAACTAAGGGGCCGAGCCCAACCCCTGAAAAACACCACCTGAATTCAATGATTTGGAGCGGTGTCCCAAAACTTTTGGCAATATAGTTTATATTAGTAAATAGATATTATATGAAATGTTTTTCAAAAAAGAAAATTTTGGTAAAGAATACTTAAAAAAATAAAATATGGAGTAGGTAGAGATAAAAAACAAATTAAAATGAGTGAAATATAAAAAAAAGACCTTTGTTATGGTGAGTCTTGACTTTATTTATTTATTTATTTATTTATTTATTTATTTTTATGTTTTTATGTTTTTACATTTTAACATTTTTACTGTTTAGCTTTTTTTTTTTTTTTTTTTGCTCCAAGCTCTTTTCATTTATTTAGCAGCGTGTTCATTTATTTAGACTTCTGGATTTCACACCACGGTATCTGAGAGGAAGACTGCGAGAGAAAGTGTGAGAGAAGAGCGTTTCTCTTCAAGAAATTCTCTCGTTACATAATCTGCTGCAGTGGATGAACCACCATCAAAGCGCAGCACACTCTCTCTTTGAACTGAGGAGTTTTGGAGAGAAAAAAAAAAAAAAGGAAAAGAAATGTATTTGCATGGACGTGATATGATTTGCTTTGCTTTGGTGGATATGGTCGAGGTTTGTTTCTTGGTTTCAGCCCAGTGAGGGATGTCATGGTTCTCTGGAGAAACTGATTTATCCATCTGCCTCAAGAGCAGAACATCAGAGACCTGAGAAAGGAAAGAGTGCTGATTTCTACACACACACACACACGCACACACACACACACACACACACACACACACACACACACAGTGAAATAAAACCCTGATTATGAAGATAGAGGAAAGAATTTCAGCTTCATTTGATGGTATGATTTTATGTGTTTGTTCACTGAGCTATAGAAAAATAAGACCAATTTATGCCAAAGTTTTGGAGCATGAGGTAAAATTTGGTGTCATATTTTATATATATGTTGCAAAGAACATAATAATACCTGGGACTCACCTGTATGTACACCAGTAAATGAAATAAATGCTTTTATGGGACTCAGGTCATGTTAGTGGTTATGTCATGTATGTAGTAAGGTGTATGTAGTATGGAATGAAGGAAGGAAGGAAAGAAGGGAGGTTTAGGAAGGACAGAAGAAAAGGAAGAGAGAAGGAGAGGGAGGAAAGATGGAAGGAAAAAATGGTAAAGTAGGGATGGAAGGAGACATGATAGGTGGAAAGGAAAGGACAAAGAAAAGAAACAAAGTAGGAAGTAATCAAGGAAGGAAGGAAGGCAGAAGGAAGGTTACGAAGGTAGGTAGGTAGGAAGGAAGGAAGGAAGGAAGGAAGGTAGGCAGGAAGGAAGGAAGGAAGGAAGGAAGGAAGGAAGGAAGGAAGATAAAGGAAAAGAAGAGAGATGCAGGAATGTGGGTCAGGTGGAAAGAAGATATAGATACAAGAGAGGAAGGAAGGAAGGATGGAAAGAAGGAAAAAAGAAAAGAAGAGAGGGGTGCAGGAAGGAAGGAAGGAAGAAAAGAAGGGAGTGATGCTGGAAGAAACGAAGGAAGGAAGGAAGGCAGAAGGAAGGTTGGAAGGAAGGTTACGAAGGTAGGAAGGAAAGAAGGAAGGAAGGAAGGAAGGCAGGAAGGAAGGAAGATAAAGGAAAAGGTCAGGTGGAAAGAAGGGATTGATGCAAGAGAGGGAGGGAGGAAGGAAGGAAGGAAGGAAAAGAAGAGAGGGATGCAGGAAAGAAGGAAGGAAGGAAGGAAGAAAAGAAGGGAGTGATGCAGGAAGAAATGAAGGAAGGAAGGAGGGAAGGAAGGAAGGGATGCAGAAAAGAAGGAAGAGAAGGTGGGAAGGAAGGAAAGGAGCAAGGAAAAGGATGAAGGAAATGAGGATGGATGCAAGTAATAAAAGGAAGAAAGAGAGAAGGAAAAAGTGAAGGAAGCGAAGAAGAAAGGAATAAGGGAAGCAAGAATTTGTCTAAATTAATATCAGATCATGCACCCAGACATGCCCTGCCTCTACTCATCACACATTACACCATCAGTAATAAAATATCTCTCCTGTGATTAAATCAGATAGAAATGAACACATCACAAGCCCGTTTCTAGCAGATTCCTTTTCCTGCATCTCGGATTTCACAATCTCACACGCTGATCTGATTCTTCTGGAGCACTGTAATCATGCTATTGCGTCATGTATGAGATTTCGCGGTTTTATAACCGCTGCTGTAGCTAGCCTGCAGGATCGCGCTCTTAGCTTTGTTTTATTTTTCCTTCTAACAGCCTCCAAGTGAAAACACAATGTAGGTGATGTAAACCACAGCAACTCGATTTTCAGTCCAAAACATCCATCATTCCCATGTATTTAAAAAGCGAAAGTGTGTGTTTTTTTAAATGCCCCGTCATCATTCTTTTCTTCAGCACTTTACAAAACAAAGTTATATATATATATATATGTTAAATAAAGTGAAAGTCTTTCCACCTCTGCTGGTTAGGAAGCTGGAATCCTGGATCATACAACACATCTGAAAGGATCGAGTCGGATCTGAATCATATCAGTGCTGAAGTGAATCTGAAAATCAGACCTGAATTGAATCACATCGCTGCTGGAATGAATCTAAATGGATCGGACCTGAATCCAATCACATATTTGCTGAATCATTGTGGTGCTGAAACAAATCTAGAGTAATCAGATCTGAATCTATTTACATCGATGCTGAAATGAATGTAAAAGGACCAGACCTGAACTGAATCAAATCGATGCTAAAATGAATCTAAATGGACCGGACCTGAATCCCGTCACATATGTGCTGAAATTAACCTAAAAAGGATTGATTCTGAATCAGATCAAATTGTTACTGAAATGAATCTAAAAGAATTGATTCTGAATCGGATCAAACTGGAGCCGAAACGAATCTAAAAGGATCAGACCTGAATCTAATCGCATCTGTACTGAACTGAGTCTATAATAATCTGATCTGAATCGATTCACATCGATGCTGAAATGAATGTGAAAGGACCAGACCTGAATTGAATCAAATTGATGCTAAAATAAATCTAAATAGATCGAACTTGAATCCAATGACATATGTGCCGAAATGAATCTAAAAGGATTGATTCAGAATCAGACGAAATTGGACCTTAAATGAATCTGAAAGGATCAGACTTGAATCTAATCATATCGGTACTGAACTGAGTCTATAATGATCAGACCTTAGTCGAATCATAACGATGCTGAAACAAATCTAAAATACTCGGATCTGAATCAATTCACATTCATGCTAAAATTAATGTAAAAGGATCAGAGCTGAATTGAATTAAATTTATGCTAAAATCAATCTAAATGCATCGGACCTGAATCCAATCACCTATGTGCTGATATTACCCTATAAAGATTGATTCTGAATCAGATGAAATTGGTGCTGATTGGACCTGAATCCAATCACATGTGTGCTGTAAGGAAGCTAAAAGGATTGATTATGAATTGAATGAAATTGGTGCTGAAATGAATCTGAAAGGACCAGACCTGAATCCAGTGACATACGTGCTAAAATTAATCTAAAAAGAATTGATTCTGAATCGGGAGAAATTAGACCTGAATCTAATCACATTCGTACTGAACTGAATCTTTAATAATCATATCTGAATCGATTCACATCGATGCTGAAATGAATGTAAAAGGACCAGACCTGAATTGAATCAAATCGGTGCTGAAATGAATCTAAATGTATCGGACCTGTATCCAATGACATACGTGCTGAAATGAATCTAAAAGGATTGATTCTGAATCGAATGAAATCGGTGCTGAAATGAATCTGAAAAGATTGATTCTGAATCGAATGAAATCGCTGCTGAAATGAATCTAAATGCATCAGACCTGAATCATATAGATGTTGAAACAAATCTAAAAGAATTGAATTTGAATTGATTCACAACGATGCTGAAACGAATTTAAAAGAATCGGATCTGAATCGATTCACAACGATGCTGAAACGAATCTAAAAGAATCGGATCTGAATCGATTCACAACGATGCTGAAATGAATTGAAAAGAATCGGATCGGAATCGATTCACAGCGGTGCTGAATTGAATGTTCAAGGATCAGACCTGAATTGATTCAAATCGATGCTAAAAAGCATCTAAATGGATCAGAATCGAATCATATTAGTGCTGAACCGAATCATTTCAGTTCTGTAGTATATTGAAGCACTTGTTATCTATATTGTGGGGTATTATTTATTTTATTTTTTTCGGATGTCATTTTGCGTAATATGTACGGTGGTGATGCTGGAAGAGAGAGAGATTCACCCCCTTAGGTCTCAGCACTCTTTCTCTGCTATCTTGAATCATTAAAGCTTACAAAACCACAACTGTTTTGTCAAATAAACACTTTACAGGCTAAAGCGTGCTTGATTTTTCGACGCCCACATTGTTTTTTTCAGGACAGTTTGCAAGCTGGTTTCATCATCTCGTGCTCTAACTTAGCTGAAGTCTTTTTTGTTTCTTTCTGCTCTTTTATAGGGAATGCAGGCATAATGAATAGCTTAGCCTACTTTTTCACATGATGTCAAGGTTGTTCTAAGCAATGGTGAGCGTCGGTTAATTAGACACTTCTTTCTCCGGCTTTATTGTGCGCCAACAGCAGTGAGCCGTTTTAATCAAAGAGAGCTAATTCCCTGATTTTGTAGTGCGAGTGGCAGATTCCTGCTGTGTATGAGCTCCACGTTCCAGTGTGTGTTATAAACCACACGCAGCTTCTCTCGCAGGGTTAAGACTCATACAGACGATCCTGATAGTCTTGCCTTACTTTGGAACTCGTTTTTTTTTTTATGCAAGCGATTGCAGTTTTACAGCAAGCTTTCAACTTTCTTTTTTTATCCACTGCACATTAGAGTTGGCAGAACTGATTTCTCTGCTCAAATACTATTAAGATTAGAATAATATTTGCATATTCAAAGGAAAAATAAAATAGTTTGAAGAGTCTTAGAGGCTTGATTTCTAGTTCTGATGATAAAAAAAAAATCTAGGAAAATAAATCTTACACCAAATGAGATCTAAGCCATCTTTGAGATGAATTTTTAGAGGATAATGTGATGTTTGAATGCTTCAGCTCATAGAAATAGCCTTTATTTGTCACATATACTTTACAGCACAGTGAAATTCTTTCTTCCCATCCTTGGAGGCTGGAGTCAGAGCACAGGGTCAGCTATGGAGCAGGGTGGGTTAAGGGCCTTGCTCACAGGTGCCCAACAGTGGCAACTTGGCAGTGCTGGGGCTTGAACCCCCAATTGTCCCATCAATGACCCAGAGCCTTAACCACTTGAGCCACCACTTCCAATCAGCTTGGGTTAAATGTACAAATACATGCATTTGATCAAACTACTGTATGATGAACAAAAATGTAGGCCTATGTATTGTTGACACCTTATCAGAAAAATGAACATTTCTTCTATTTTGTAAAACAGGCATTTCTGGAGTTAATGGTAAGAGCTTCCACTATAGCTCCAGTTCTCTTGGCAGAACACATGATCATTTACATTTATGGCATTTGGCAGACGCCCTTATCCAAAGCGACTTACATCTTTTTCTCCTTTTATACAACTGAGCAATTGAGCGTTAAGGGCCTTGCTCAAGGGCCCAGCAGTGGCAGCTTGGTTTTAAACTCACAACCTTAATTCACACCTTACCACTTACCCACATCCCCACCATGAACTTCACTACCTGAATTTCCCCATCCAGTACTTTCTCCACATTTTTTTGTGTCATGTGACACGATAGACCACTCATTGTGTTTTATTTTTGCAAGAAAACACGATTTGAGAATTAGATGCACTTCCAGATCTCAGCATTAAACATTAAGCATTTGCCATGCTTGTGAGGTGTGCAGTAGTGAGAGTAGCACTCTCACTCAGCTATGGATCATTGACCTGAAGATTGGGGTTCAAGCCCCAGCACTGCCAAGCTGCCACCGTTGGGCCCTTGAGCAACCCACCCTACTCCAGGGGTCCCTGCACTCTAACTGCACCCCCCAAGGATGTGATATGTGAATAAAGAATTTCACTGTGCTGTAATATATATGTGACAAATAAAGACAGCTTAACTTAAACCAAATACAGATAGGAATATTTTGAGAATAATAACAGGGGTAATGTGATACATTACTATGTACTATGGGGTGGTGGAAGGCTCTGAGTTGTTATTCGGAAAATCGGGGCTGAAGCCCCAGCGCTGCCTCTGTTGGGCCCTTGAGCAAGGCCCCCAATCCCCTCTGCTCCAGGGGCACTACATCATAGCTGACCCTGTGTTCTAGCCCCAACCTTCCATGCATGGGATATGTGAAGAAAGAATTTCACTGCACAGTAATGTATATGTGACAATTCTTACACTTGAGGTAGGGCAGTATTATTATTATTAATTTTTGTGGCGTTCGTGACTCGTACATTCTCGTTCTAATTAGGATCTAAAGTATTGGAACTGTTGTAACTTCTTCCCAACTCCTCAGCGGTCACACTTTCAGGCAGGACGCTGGAAAATCCAGCACTCACACCACACACATTCCGTTCCCTCTCTTCAATCAGCCTCTGCTGCCTGACACCTCATCAGGTTAGATCAGAGTGAGCCTTCGTCTCCTGATCGCTGTCACTCCTGATTGCCTGCTACACCTCTTCGCTCTCAGCAAGAGGCCTTCTTGTTTTAAAGCTAATTAAAAATTTAGAGTGCATGACCTTTTAAACTGATTATAGCAGCCCAAGTTTCCATCGCCTTCTCTTGTCCGCTGAGCGAGTGAGAGATAGAGATAGACAGAGAGACAGACACGCAGAGGGCTTAAATAGAGTAGCCGGGAAAAAATCGATAGTCCAGTGCGGCGGAGATGGAGCCGGTGTCAGTCAGGAGCCGAACATCTCATCCTCCACCTGGCTGGAGTTTTATTTGTGTCTATTTGTTGTCCAGGATGGAGAATTTCCTCATTGCCGTGATGTCCTACATTCCGAGGCCCCGTCTCCTAATGAGCCAACCTTTCTGTGCTTGCTCTGTACAACACACTTTCTTAATTAGCTGTTCAACTTGGCTTTGTTTTTTTTAAACCCTCTCTCGGTCCATTTTTTTACCTCAGAAAAAACTAAAAACTAAAATCCGAACACCAAAAAGTCCGCCTGAAATGGCACTCTCATCCACAACTCCCTTTTTTTTCTTCAGTAATTAGGATGAATTATGTCTAAGTGCTTTATTGCAGGCTTAGGATTTTATCCGGTGTATTTTTTTATTTTTTTACTAGGACACACAGGTGAGGAAGCAGGTTTTATTACCACATTGGTCTATTTTGTTAGCAGATGCAGCATCGCTCGGCTAAACATATTGGACATTTTTTTTAAAACCTAGACGGTTTAAAAGGCACTTTATTGATCTGAGCAGAAAAACCGAAACGTTCGGAGCGTATTTACACGCCTGCGTCGAGAGCACGGCTATTACGCTGGCCTTTAAGCTGGGAATCAGAGGCTGCAGACTCGAATGCTCATTTCGGTGAGAGTCTCACTAATGCGTCTCATTAGAATACAGCACATTTAGAAAGCTCCTTCATTGCCAGAGAGCGTTCTGCATCCTGAATTCGCCTTGCAAATCGCACTGGTACGATGACAGGAAGCTGTTTTCCGTTCGGTCAGAGAGGCCAAGATTAGAAACGAGGTTTTAAAAAGCGCCGGAATGAGTCTTTTATTTCAATAAGACAACATCAACAAGATAATTGTAAAGTGCCACAAACTCCAGAGCTTGGGCTTTATCTACTAGGAGAAGAGCTCATTGAATGTAACACTAATGTAGTTTCAAACTAGCAGAATAGCAATGCTGTTAACTTAACAGTTTTTTTTTGTGTAACATTCACAAACAATAGAAGTAACATATCTCCAGTTCAGGTTTATGTCCCTGCTGTGCTGTAGATCCTCAGGGACTCAATCAGATGTGTCTCACTAACAGGAAAGGGCAGTAGGGTCCTTACTTACTTGGGCATTTTGCAACAATCATTAGACTCGCTCTGATGAATAGTTCTAACTATCTAGCCATATGAACCTCCCTCTGAGGAACAAACCAGAGAACACTTTGGGTGGAATTTTTGTTCTTCATTTCTATCCGTGAGCTGTGGATATTATCAGCTTTATTCTTTATCCATGACTTTTCTAAGAGCGCTGCTATCTTTATCCGGATCTGTTCAGTGCTCCAAGTATCCACCAATTATCCATACCCTAAGTGGATATATCATAACCTGGAACAAAACACTGGGGGAAAAAAACAGAGGTGTGTGAACTCTGGCTCAACCTCAGCTACATTACCATTTCTGGCATTTGATACACAGCCTTATCCAAAGGAACTTACAATTTATCTCATTTTATACAACTAAGCATTTGAGAGTTAAGGGCCTTTCTCAGGGACCCAGCCCTTGGATTCAAACTCACAACCTTCCAATCAGTAGTTAATCACCTTAACCTCTAAGCTACCATATCAGCTACCTTACACTCATTTCCATACCAAAGAGCTTTTCTAATTTCAGTCACATTTCATTTCTGTCACACTTCTTCTTGTTCTTTTGGCTGCCCCCTGTTTGGGGTCACCACAGCAGATGATTTGGTCCACATGTTTCAATTTGGCACAGGTTTTAGGCCGGATGCCCTTCCTGTCGTAACCCTCCCATTTAATCCGGGCTCGGGATCGGCACTGAGAGTTAACTCTTCAGTGACTGCGTTAGCGCCCTGCCTGGTAATCGATGCCAGGCCATGGCAATGACAGTGTGGGATCCTGTTGCTGGACCACGAGGAGGCTTCTAATTTCTGTCACACTATTATGATTTTTTTTAATTAATACCTGCCTGTGAAATTGTCTAACCAATTAGGTTGGTTCTATTTCCCCAAACCTAAACAAACCAGTAGCCCGATTTAAACCGAATCTTGACCAGGTAGTTACTAAGGATGAAGGACAGAATGATGTACAGTAAATGCTTCGTGGCAAATGTGTTTGTTAGGTAAACGTCATGTCTGACTGCTTACTTGTGTTAAACTATTCATTGTGTCCTGCTGGAACACAGTCCTGAGTCGAGTCCCAGTTCCCAGCACCTATAGTTAGTTCCGATGTACCATTAAGTATCTATGGTACTGAAATTGCTTTATTGCTAAGGTATAGGATCGATATACAACTGAACCTCCATTCATCTGGTACACATGGAGCCTTCTATTTAAAAAACAAAACAAATACAAACACAGCTACGCTTTCTTCCCAGGATGTGGTATATCAAATAGAAAGTAGCAGATGGGCCACATTAACAGTGAGACTTGTTTTATAGCCAAATAAATATTGCCATTTAATTAATGGGGTGGGTTTTGAATATAAAATGTACATGAAAAGCAAATTAATTGAATAGCAGGTATTTATATCAAAATTAGATGACAGTCATCAGCTTAAATTTTAAGCTTAAAGGCCATCACAAAGTTAGAGAGAATGTCCCTGAGATATTCGGTCAACTTTTATGGAACTGGGTAGGGGTCTGAGATATGGTCAAAATATCATATTACAATTCTTGTGTAAAATGTAAGAAAATGAAAATAAAAATAAAAATAAATAGAAATTGGCTGATATTTTATTTAAAGTATGAAAAAGAAATATTAAAAAAATAAAAAATTATTTAAAATGATATATATTTTTTTAATATATAAAATAATTTAAATAATAATAATAATAATAATAATAATAATAATAATAATAATAATATATAATACCAATATCTTGTGCCATTATGTAGCATGTTGTTAATGTTATATAAGGTCTAAATTTATATAATGTTCTCTTTTATATTTATTAGAGAAATCAAAACACATGTAGTTTCATATTGTTCCACAGGACCAAAGGGTTAATAGACGAGAGACGGAAACCGATCGAGGAGGTTTGCTGCACTTAGCCAGCAGTTACTGCCAGTGCTGATCATCCCCAGCTGACTATGACAAGTGAGGCTAGCAGGCTAGCTTTTGAGGCTGATTGATGATTTTGCAGTACACAAGGGGAGCACAGAGCTGCAATTAATGAATGTTTTTTTGAATTATGAACACAGGCCTATAACTCATTATGACAAAAAAGTGCAGTTATGAACAAAATATTAACACCACCACTCGTACCGGGACAGGTGATGGTGATGCTAGGGAAAGTTAGGTCATGGTAAAGATAGGGAAAGATACGGCAATGATTAGTTTTTTGAAGGAGCTAATGCGTGGTCAAAATGTTGCTAGAAGATGACATTGAAACGGCATGATCGTCTGCAGACAAAATGAAGCAGTGGTAATGTGGAGATGGGAAATAGAACAAAGGAAGCACATATTGAAGGAATATCATGCTTTTAGTACTTGTAAATTTCATCATCATCAGATGCACTTGGGTGGTATAAACTATTGTGGTCAATGCATATCTGTGGTCATTGGGAACATAGGTGGTGATCAGTGATTGGTTGTTGGGAACAGTGGTGATCAATGATTGTTGGTGGGAACATTGATGATCAGTGATTGGTTGTTTTTGGTGGGAACTGTGGTGATCAGTGATTGGTTGTTGGTGGGAACTGTGGGGATTTATTACTTTTTGTTGTTGGTGGGAACAGTGGAGATCAGTGATTGGTTGTTGTTGGTGGGAACAGTGGAGATCAGTGATTGGTTGTTGTTGGTGGGAACAGTGGAGATCAGTGATTGGTTGTTGTTGGTGGGAACTGTGGGGATTCATTATTTTATGTTGTTGGTGGGAGCAGTGGAGATAAATGATTGGTTGATGTTGGTGGGAACAGTGGAGATCAGTGATAGGTTGTTGGTGGGAAAAGTGGTGATTAATGATTGGTTTGTTGTTGGTGGAAACAGTGGAGATCACTGATTGGTTTGTTGTTGGTGGAAACAGTGGAGATCAGTGATTGGTTTGTTGTTGGTGGGAACAGTAGTGATCAGTGATTTGTTATTGGTGGGGACAGTAGTGATCAGTGATTGGTTGTTGGTGGGAACAATGGAGATCAGTAAATGGTTTGTTGTTGGTGGGAACAGTGGAGATCAGTGATTGGTTTTTGTTCGTGGGAACAGTGGAGATCAGTAAATGGTTTGTTGTTGGTGGGAACAGAGGAGATCAGTGATTGGTTTTTGTTCGTGGGAACAGTGGAGATCAGTGATTGGTTTGTTGTTGGTGGGAACAGTGGAGATCAGTGATTGGTTTGTTGTTGGTGGAAACAGTGGAGATCAGTGATTGGATTGTTGTTGGTGGGAACAGGGGTGATCAATGATTGGTTTGTTGTTGGTGGGAACAGGGGTGATCAATGATTGGTTTGTTGTTGGTGGGAACAGGGGTGATCAATGATTGGTTTGTTGTTGGTGGGAACAGGGGTGATCAATGATTGGTTTGTTGCTGGTGGGAACAGGGGTGATCAATGATTGGTTTGTTGTTGGTGGGAACAGTGGAGATCAGTGATTGGTTTGTTGCTGGTGGGAACAGTGGAGATCAGTGATTGGTTTGTTGCTGGTGGGAACAGGGGTGATCAATGATTGGTTTGTTGTTGGTGGGAACAGTGGAGATCAGTGATTGGTTTGTTGCTGGTGGGAACAGTGGAGATCAGTGATTGGTTTGTTGCTGGTGGGAACAGGGGTGATCAATGATTGGTTTGTTAGTGAAAACAGTAGTGATCAGTGATTGGTTTGTTGCTGGTGGGAACAGGGGTGATCAATGATTGGTTTGTTAGTGAAAACAGTAGTGATCAGTGATTGGTTTGTTGCTGGTGGGAACAGGGGTGATCAATGATTGGTTTGTTAGTGGAAACAGTAGTGATCAGTGATTGGTTTGTTGTTGGTGGGAACAGGGTTGAGATTGAGATGTTAACATCTCTAAAAGTTGCTAGATTTTTCACTAGGCTTTTTTTTTTTTTTTTGTAAAACAACGTCACTAAAAGGGATCTAAAATCATCAGATCTAGCAGAAAAATCACTAAGCTGGCAACAGCCATCAACAGGACTGTCATAGATCCAATGTTGGACCTTAATCAAGTCCCTTAAACCATCAGCTACTCAGTTTTGTGCTTGCACTGGCTTTTGATTCTCTTTTAAGTCTCGTTGGATAAAAGCAGCTGTCAGATGAATAAATGTAAATGCAGTTCTGTGTGTGTGAGACCGTGTATGTGTATGTGTGTGTGTGTGTGTGTGTATGTGTGAATTGACTTTAATATCAGCCCTTGCTACTGAAATAAAGGGAATGATGTGATTTTAAGAGGCATGTCTTTTAAGCAGATAAAAAAAGAGATGTGCCTCTCAGGACTTTCAATAAGCCGACCCTCTGCTTTTGTGCCTCAAAAGTAATTTTCATTGAAACTTGGAAAAAAAAAAAAAACCCAGAGCAGGCAGCTGCTGTGCAAAGATGCTGATCAGACAAAAATAAGACCCCAATCTCTTGTCGGTTGCCAGGTTTTTCAATTCTCACAGTGGTTTACATGCACTTATATTTACACCCAGACACGCCACCTATACTGTGATACTCAGTCAAAGGAAAATCTATAGATATATAACCACTAACTTTTATTCAGATAATTTCCACATCCCTTGAAAAGAAGGAAATCGAATCATAGCCCCTCCTCAAGCCTTTCTGATTTCGCTAATCCTCGTCCTCTGACATTTCGGTCTCGCCGTCTGTGTGATTGCATGTATTGTTATTATTGCTAATCAGAAGTCACAGAGGTCCCTCGATGGGGTAGGTGGAAGAGAACAGAATAAACAAATGGATAAATAAATAATAGCAAATAATCCCAGAAATGTCAGTAAGCTCCAGGAGGACAAGGCTGTGGGTTTTTTTCTTTCATTGTATTGTTTTATTTATTATATTTATTTTATTCATCTTTATATATTTATTTTCAGGTGTCTGCAATTATGCTTCATAACACAGTAGAATTTACTGTTCATCTGTTTAATATTAATGGAACTGGTTGGAGTTCTTACATTAATCTACAAAATGACGTAAGCTATGAATTTAATGCCGGAGAAGTGTGAAAGGTAGACGGAGGTCATGGTTTTGTTTCAGAAGACGGGGCACCGGCATCTTCGTATCATCTTTCACTCGTTACTGCTTCCTGTTAAATGTCCCGCCTCTTGCTTGATGGACAGCTGGGAAACAGCTGAAAAAAAAACTAACAAACAAACAAAAACCCCACAGAGGTTTCTTAGAAGGATTTCTCAACCAGGCTTCTGCATCTGCATCTGCATGATGGTTCAAGTCCCTGTTTACTTATAAACAAATAATTATTAGAATAATAATAAATGTACCTATTACTGTGTTGGTCCCCCTTTTGTTGCCAAAACAGCCCTAAACCAGTCATGGCCTGGACTCCACTAGATCCCTGAAGGTGTTCTGTGGTATCTGGCACCAAGATGTTAGCTGCAGATCCTTCAAGTTCTGTAAGTTGTGACTTAAGGATATTTACAGGACTTAAAGGATACTTTTGATAGATACTGACCACTGGGAACACCCCACAAGAGCTGCAGTTTTGGAGATATCATCTAGCCATCACAATCTGGCCCTTCGCCAAACTCGCTCAAATCCTTACACTTGTCCATTTTTCCTGCTTCTAACACATCAACTTTGAGGACAAAATGTTCACTTGCTGTCTAACATATCCCACCCACTAACAGGTGCCATGATGAGGAGATCATCAGTCTTATTCACTTCACCTGGCAGTGGCTGATCAGAAATATTTATATTTATATATAAATATATATATTTCCTTGCTTATGGTGTAAATGAAACAAATGTTCTTGTCTTGCTATTAAGAAAACACAAAGCCCTCATTCCTGAAGATGGCTACAAGTCTGAAACCGGAGACCCATTCCAAAAAATGTAAAAATAAAAGTCTCTGCAGAGAATACATTGACAATTAGACGTGTTGTTTTAATCAGTTTATATAAAATGTCTACTGCTACAGTAGACTTCCCGTTGTAAGTTGTTACTGTAGAAATAAGTGCATTAATATACACCAGAGCTGCTGTTATAGAAAATGAACACTTAGTCGGACTGTTTGTATAACTACCGTGTAGAAGTTAAATTTAGGTAAAATAATATGGGTTTAAAACGCAAACTGTTATATTAAGGCATGTTTACAAATCAAAAGAGATGACCCGGGTCAATCTGACCTCCAAGGTTGCAGCGAGAAAGAGAAAAAAACAAACAAACCAAGCACTCAGT